>NC_141687.1:370021321-370301321 GCF_964263255.1 Lissotriton vulgaris
GCTCTAGTACCTGCTCATTGTAGATCTCACCATCCTCCCAGCTCCAGTACCTGCTCATTGTAGATCTCACCATCCTCCCAGCTCCAGTACCTGCTCATTGTAGATCTCAATGTACGATGCGCTGAGCGTGAAATCCGCGGCACGGGACTGGCTCTGCTCTAAGAGGTAGAGGAAGGACCTCTGCATCAGGCCTGCCAGGCTGCGGGGCATCAAATGATCCTCGTACTGTGGAGAGTATAGAGAGAGAAGTGAAAAGGGAGAGGAGAGTGGGCTTTGAAAAATAGGGTGCAGGGGGTAAAGGTAGAGGATAGGGAGAGCAAGACAAATCAAAAGGGGCAAGGAGGGAGCTACCAAAAAGAAGAATGAAAAAGATACAAGCTAAAATTAAGTGCAGGAGAGGCAATTAAAAGAGAGCACCAAGGACTGATTGATGGACTGGTGACCTTGAAATGATGTCAAAGGAGCGTCAGTAGCTTATAGCCCCCACAGCCGGTGCTCCTATGTTTGCCGCAATGCATCCATTCCCCACAGCCCTCCCATTCCAGACCCCTCCGTACTTCCCCAAACCCACAGCCATCTATTTCCTGCACCTCCCCACTGTAATCCATTCAGACATTCATTCATTCAATACAGATCTCCCAGCCCATTTCATACAGTTCCCCAAAGTAATCCTTTCCCTATAGCTCCCCAACAATCATCCAGTCCCTACTGCTTTTAGAAAGCCGTCCAATCCCTTCATCCTGCCCACGTTTTCCTAGAGCTATCTCACTGCCAGCCATTCACTACAGCTCCACCCAGCCAGCAATCATACACCAGTTACTAACTACAACTCCTCCAATGCCAGGGCCCCTATTCCATTTACTACAACTCTTCTATACAGTCAGAACGCCAATGTCCAACTACATTCACTACAAACCACAACTCCTCAATATACAGCATCCTGCTCAAAACAAGTTCTCCAAAGCCAGGCATCATGCTCCACCCACTACAAACCACAACCACATTGACAGACACACAGTGCTTCCTTTCAGGTCCTCTCAGCCCGCACAGCTGCACCATTCTGCAGCTTTCCAGAACCAGCACTCTATACTATTAGTTGCAGATCACCCACACTAGTACTCCATCACAGCTCCATGCTGCCACCAGCAACCCTGCAGCATCCCATGCAGCCTCGGTGCTGGGAAGATAGACAGAGAGCAAGTTTAGACAAGCATGCAGGCAGGCGTTTTATGTATCCCTCACTTTGGGCTGTGCTTACCCTTGTCAGGGGGCCCATTAAGCTGTACGTTTTTCCTGATCCTGTTTGTCCAAAAGCGAAGACGGTGCATGAATATCTGAAAAATAATGCAAGTTGGGGAGAGATTGCTAATGGTAGACAGAGGGTCAATGACAGAGGGGGGAAAGAATGGAAACAGAAAACGAAGGCCAAGAGAGGAAAAGTCAGCAGGACATTACAAGCACCAATCCTGGGGACCAGGGGAGATTCAGGGTTACAGTTGGCAGAGTCATTAATGTCAGCAATTATTTATTTTGGGTGAAAAGCTCATAAATATAAAAAATTCAAGCAAAAGGTTCCCAATTAATTTAATGTCCATACAATAATTTAAAATACATATTAATCAATAATACTGTATCTAATTATGCAAACAGACATCTAGTAGGGAGAGAGTACAAATACCTTAATTAAAGAGGTCTTTACTAGGTCCATCGTTCAGCTCAAGTTCCGAATGACCACGTGTTTCAGCAATTGCCTTACCAATGTTGACCTCATAGCATATATAGGACAGACGAACAAGTAGGACCTGTTTTCGACCCACTACTTGTTGGCAGCTTTGCATTTTTTTGCTTATGTGCCCCATATTGCACGTGTTCATGTATTTGTATTAGCATTTCTTATTTATAAACACAGGGTTCATTTAGTATTAATTGCATGGCTCTACAACATAAAATGTGCTTCATGAGAGGTTGATAATACATCCATTACTCATACATTATTAATCATCTTTGAAGAGAGGCATCTTAGCTTTCCTTGGGGGCATCCGAGCGAGCTGCCTACTACAGACATCCCAGCTGAGGGCTACGGGCTGGCGCAGCTGGCCTTATCTCTGCTTTTCGCAACTCAGAGCAGTATAACAGAGCCAAGCTACAGCCTTCGCAAAGCACAGTGCGATCAAACTTTATTATCCAGAAAAGGTGTGCGTGTTTGAGGCCACCTGGGAAACCTTTATGGACACTTTGATCCTAGCTAAGGGCTAGAAAGGGAGGTGGTTTGCTGTAGGCTACCTTTATCACGCAGAGCGTTGATTTAATAAAAAACATTTATATTTTATTTAATATGTTGAGATTATTTTTAATATACTATTTAATTACCTGTTCAATCGCAACCATTGTGTTTATATTTGTAGTTATCGCCATTCATATAACCACACTAAATTAGGTAATTAATTATTAATAAAGCCTTTTCTAAATATATTGGGCTCAATTCACAAACTGTATTTTATAGTTTGTTTAGTAGTACTAAATTAGTACTATAAAAATACTACATACCCCAATTTACAAACCTACTTATAGATGCCTCAGCCACGCCTGTATTTTCTGTGTGGAGTTCCCCACCATAACTGTGGTGATCGCAGTACACATACGCCTACGGTTTGGTAGTAAATGTGCGAGGAACCAGGGGGAATGGTGTTGGCTGTTTCTGTGCTACCAAGTCAAGAATTGAAAACCTTCATTACATCAAATGAAGCTGTGTTTTTTCCAAATATAGAGACTGTTTTGAAATACAATTCATGTGTCTTTGTTGCAATAAATTATTGTGCAATTATCTGATTCTATTTTTGTTCAGTTTAAACTGGCTTTGGAAGTTTTCTCCCATCATCATATGTTGTTTTCCTTGCTAGTGTAAATTTATCTATGAATTGTATATATATTATCTAGAGGGCCGGGGTGCAGTCTTTCTTAAACAAATACAAACATTCACCCGCCAAAACACAAAACATTCACCCACAAAAGAATAAGGTATTGCTGTAGACAAACTACACTTCTAAAGTTACTTCAGCCGAAAATAGTAAATGTAATCCAGCTCTGCCTTGAAGTAACACTAGCACCACATATGGCCACTCACAGGTACTGCAACTCACTCACATAGAAAATAATGAAGGCAGAGGCTTAATATAAAATACTTTACTAAATAATATTAATTAAATGAAATTATTTGGAACTTTTCACACACACACACAAACAGACACATATAGCTCAAAACAATACCCTTTCAGGCTTAGAGTGTCACACAACTTATGCAAAAAAGGAAGCAAGGAACTCGAACTCTGTGTAGTTTTCAAGTTCAGGTTAAGAGCTGCTTCTCTATTGAGCAACCTACAACCCCAGCGACACTCTGAATCTGCTCACCTCAAATGTACTTTGCCTTATACTGGGTGCTCCCTTGTGTCTGGACAAAGCTATAACTCTCTGAAGAGCTCACAACAAGAGAGAAACACATGTCGGGTTGCTCTTATTTATTCTAGGTTGGCTCGGATGGTATTTTCCCAATCTTATGCTGCAATACTGTGCCTGGAGTGGTAAAAGGCTTTTATCATTTTTCAGCTCATCATGGATGGTACGCTTGACTTAGAGAAAATATATATCTCTATAAAGAAATCAGTTGTCTCTGTATTAAAACACTAATAAAAGTCCCAAGAGTAAGTCTGAAATTAACGTATATTGAGAAGGAGCAGTACAATAAGAGAGCCATGGTATGAGCTCTGTCAATTGGAAGCAGTTGGCTCAACAGGACAAAGGAAAGCCATGTGGCAACTGCTGACATTTTATTGTCCTTAATCAGAACATGCTGAAAATGACAATCAGAATCACAAAAACACAGCAAAGAGTAGAGGTACTGCCTGTAAACGACATCCTCTGCTGAAACATTTTCATAAATTCACAGGAAGGATGCAACTTTTATGATATACACGTTTTGAAACCACTACTAAACATGCAATATAAGGCAATTATCGGCTAGATATATAGATAGGTAGATAGGTAGATAGATAGATAGATAGATAGATAGATAGATAGATAGATAGATAGATAGATAGATAGATAGATAGATAGATAGATAGATAGATAGATAGATAGATAGATAGATAGATAGATAGATAGATAGGTAGGTAGGTAGGTAGGTAGGTAGGTAGGTAGGTAGGTAGGTAGGTAGGTAGGTAGGTAGATAGATAGATAGATAGATAGATAGATAGATAGATAGATAGATAGATAGATAGATAGATAGATAGATAGATAGATAGATAGATAGATAGATAGATAGATAGATAGATAGATAGATAGATAGATAGATAGATAGATAGATAGGCAGGCAGGCAGGCAGGCAGGCAGGCAGGCAGGCAGGCAGGCAGACAGACAGACAGACAGACAGACAGACAGACAGACAGACAGACAGACAGACAGACAGACAGACAGACAGACAGACAGATAGATAGATAGATAGATAGATAGATAGATAGATAGATAGATAGATAGATAGATAGATAGATGTAAGAGCTCTTATATTGGAGCCCACCCAAGCTTTATAAAACCTACTGCCGAGATCAGCAGACCTGAGGATGGAGGATGCCACTATGGTGAGAAAGGGTCAAATGCCCTTAAAACAAAGATGTCAGATGTCTTAAACTACCTCCATCAACTTCCCTTCTGAATAACCTCATTGTTTCCAGGCCTGCCATATCTGTGAGATGGAGCTCAACCACCATGGCACCTTTGTTCGCTCCCAGCATAGAACTCACCCAGACAGCGCCAGATCAATCAGTCGCTTTACACCACACTCTTCAAACAGCTCTTCCTGAGAGGTGGTGGGATCGAAGACTGCATCAAACCTGAAGACTTTCTCCTGACTGACATGGTTCACCTAGGAAAAAGGGGTACGTAGAATAGGGCAAATGTGTTACTCTGAGCAGTGAATGCCCTACAAAACCCAACAAGCATCAAACCCAAAAGTCATGTGTGAGATGCTGAGACAAAATCCCAGGGTTCAGTGAAATTCAAATATGTCTTCTGTGAAATACCACAAGTAAGGTTTTCCCAAGTACTGATTGATCCATGCAGTCCCCTTCCACAGTATTGTAAAGTCCACTGAGATCTGAGATGATCTAATCAACTTGAAAAGATCTGATCATGTGAAGATTTTAATTTACATGTCTCCTCTTCCAGGAAGAAAAAGCACTAATAGCCAAGCTGTTTACGAAGGCTGGCATTTCTGAATATTCTTGCTAACATTGCCTACCTAAGGGTCATCAACGAGTTGCGTGGTTGTTATCATGCGCACGCACATGACTCACCACCAGTAGATCATTCAAAGGTTCTGTATCTGAGTGCTGCAACCTCCTACACGTTGCTGGGCACCCTCACAGTGTCAGTCAACCAAATCAATGCTCCTGCACACACAAATCTGTCATGTTGCAGGTCCCAGCACTGCCAGAGAGAGTGCATGTGTTTAAGTGTAGAAGCAGAGGCTAGGAAAAAAGAAAGCAGCCCCACAAGATTGAATGGAAATAGTGGACATGTCTGAGTCAGGTGGCCATAGTACTCCAGCAGCATCGGAGACCTACAAGAGGTAAGTGCATCTCTTACTGGTACAAAAGAATGAACCATATTTAATCACATTGATGTTACTGTAACCTGCTTCAGCCATGTCTTCTTGCTCATGCCATTGTTGCCTACATGAAGAGTCCTTATCTGATGTCGAGCTTCCATTTCATCTGGGCTCCCAGGGCGTGAAAGGTGAAGATGACCTGCCTAGGGTAAAAATGTTAAGATTGTCTCACTCATTCTCCACAGCAGGGACACCTGCTTGTGTTGGTTGTAAGAATTAGTGATGTGACAATTATTCGAGACTTGTGTACACAAGGGTATAACTATGAGTCCTCTCTTTCCTATATGTGCCTGCTCCATTGCTCAGTACTGAGGAAACCCTGGTGGATTTGCTCTGAGATTTGGATACCATTCATTTTTTTTTTGTCAATAAGCATTTCAGAGTTTGATTGACGTGTACAAAGATTTCTTTGATAGAACCTGGTGCTTACAGCTGGAAATGCTTCTGCTTGGTCGATGTGGTGACCAAAGCCAGACCGGACCTCCACACCACAGCTTTAGGAGCCACAGGTAAGACAGCTCTGTGGCAGTTTAGGTAGAAGACAGCCAGGTGTTCAGCTGACAGATCACGTCAGACAAGGTTTAAAATTTGATGGACTGTCAAGTCTTGTGGCAGCACCTTTGAATGCACAGGGATCAGCACCAGGCTGGTGAAAGATCTCTACGTATGATGGACTATGTGTCACCTACAAACTCTTAATGAGGGCCTAAGTTGAGCTTGTATGAGATTTGGATGGACAAGCCCAGGAGATTTCCAGCTACACTAGATTTGCACCTGAATAATTATGTCACTTTAAAGTATTGCAAACAATTGATTTAGGTGCCACAATATCTTTTGTTCCCATGTCCAAACTGTAGTACCCAACAGACTGAACACGGCCATGATCTGTAGCATAGAGACTTGGTCCATTTCAAGATCTGTTAAAGAAAAACAGCTCTCTAGCACGGTGGCATGGCCCATACCAGATCCTGCTCATAGCAAACACGTTTTTAAAGCAACATGGACAGACTGCCTGGATTACTAATGCAGACCCTACTGGCAAAAGTGCCCCTGCCAGTTCAGCTAGTGACGTCATTAGAATGCAGTCCCTCATCCCTAACCCAGCTACAGGCTGCATCCCCAGTTGCATGAAGCCTCCCAGCTACCTGATACCTCGTTGCGTCTGGCTGGCCCACTTTACTGTAAGGCTGTTAGTTCATATAATCGGAGGGGACGGGCAGTGAGTGAGGAGAACACAAATGAATTGGGACTGCTGGTCATTACTGCTCAATATACACAAGCAACACTTTCCTGCAAATCTTTAAACAGTATTTGAGCTGAAGAACTGGGTTATCAAATACCCAGCGGCGCCAGGGAAACCCCAAAGTCCTCTGGGTTCCCTTGCCTTGGTATACAGAGACACGGAATACTTCTAGGTGGCGTCAGAGATCAAATTTATTAGCTGCAGCTAGTAGCAGAAATCCCAGCAATACAACACGGTGTACAACTCAAGAAACTGCTCAATTTTACTAAGGCGAGACATCCCTATTTATACACAAAAAGGTACATTTAAAATGCACGCCCCTGCACCAAAATTCAACCAATAGAAAATACATGACATCACACAGCATCATATAGTAAAGCTCATTTTACAGTGTCCCAACCCACAAGTTAATATTTAGGCATATCTAAATAATAATCTGGAAGGCCCGGACAAACCCTTAATTGAAAGCGTAACCCATGAAATGAAGAAACAGTAAAGAAAAGTAGTTTCAGATAATGTGCAAGATAACAGAAACGTAAAGAAACTTAAAAGTTAACAAATGTCTTGAATGGTGATTGGGAAAGTGGATAACGATCTTGCAGGGAAATTTGCTTGGCAGGGTCAATTCCAGGTGAAAGGCCAGCTTCTGAAATTAACTCCAGCGCACAAAGAAAACCTTAGTTAATGTATACATGACCCACAAAAGGTCAGACTGCTTTGCTCGCAGACTAACTTCTGAGGCCTACGTAAAAGGCAACACCAGATGGCAGTCACGACGCATGGCAAAAACCCATGTTTAGAAAAGAAAGTCTTAAGGAAAGAAACAATTTAGATATTGTTTAGGATAAGATATGTGCAAGGAAACTAAAGGTTAACAAGGTCCTGAACAGTGATTGAAAAACTCAGACAACGATCAGCTAGTGAAACTGGTTTTGCAAAAGGTCAGTTTCAGGTGAAAAGGGTCACTCTCTCTGCAGTTCATTCAGAGTCAGAAAAACCCAAGTTAATATATGCACAAACTCAGAAGGCCAGGCCACTTGTTCGTTGGGCCTACTTCACAGGCCTACGTGAGGGCAAGACTAAAATGGAGTCACGTTTGAGAATTACAGAACCACAGACCCTCCTTTTGCCATTACCTAGGCAACAACCTAAACTCATGTTAATCTGAATCTAGGTCTATATCTATTCTCATCAGGTCATCAAGGTATTGCTGTAACATCATCTTGTTATCCTTCACTTCTCTCTGGACTGGTCTTCTCACACAGATTGTAGCACAAAGACTACAAATGGCGGGACCACACTGGATGCATAAACAACACGAGAAAAGGATAGCTAACGACATACGAAGGAACATCAGAATCTTCCATCCCCATTTGGACAGCGATTCCCATAACCATCCCATCAACAACCAGTTACCTTCGTCCACATGAATAGACTCAGAGATCTTATGTAGTCTAGAGATGGCTTGGTACACTGTCGGGGCATTATCTGGTATGAAAACGCAGCAACTTGATCTAATCAATTTGCATACACCACCTCTATCTGCAAGTATAATATCTAAAACAAAACGATTCTGTAATGTCAAAAGGTGATCCACTTGAAGCTCAGCTGTAATATTGCTAAGGGCACCTGCAGTCTCATTTATAGTGGCCTCAACCACTCTCGTAAGCTGACAAATATTCCTACTATTAGCCATAGGACCCCAAAAGGGTAGGAAACCCTTCAAAAAGTCTCCAGCTTCTTGTGCGACAGTATCTTTCGCATTGATAATACCTCTACTATATCTTGTCTTATGGTAGTCGAAAACAGCAGTGTATGTAGGGGGAAGCACAAATGCCACGTAACATTTGCCGGAAAAATCAGATGGCAACCATGTGTATGCTCTATCGTGACAAACAAAATACGTGCCTTTAGCTGGCACGAACGGAGGAGATTTTTGGGACGTATAAACGTATGTGTGAACACACACACTCTTACCAAGCTTAGCTCTCGGATTCTGACCATTACCTTGCAAACAGAGATGACCTCGATGGGGTATAATTCAAATAGGAGGAGACCTTCACTGCCTTTCTTTCTCCGTCAAGCTAACACTATATGTCGTCTTATTCCAACCGACATATGCTTGTACCTCATCTCTAGGGATAACGTTATACGCATCAATATCTCTAATCAAATCAACTATTCCCCGTATCAAGGCTTTATTACTTGCATTGTCTTTGACGGAACGTACAGGAGAGGCTTCATTCGCATAGATAAACATTGATTGGAGTGCCCAAACTGACCCGTTAGACGAAAAAGGCAAAACCAAATATGGCATTCCCTTATCTGTAGTATGTGGCATAAGACCACACACCCAACAATTCGTGGTATTTATGACTAGCTGATGCTGATGCAACATCTGTATAAACGAATTGTTCACAAATTCTGATCTTCGTGTCTGTTCATGTTCAGGTAACGTATGAAACTCATGTGGAGAAACAGTAGAAAAAGAAAGAGTAGGTTGGGAGGTAGATGTAAGTGGCAATTGTGTGACATAGTAAATCCAAACCACACAAATTAACGTAATATTCACAAGCATAAGAAAACACATTATTAAAAAACATTTGCTACGGATCAATATACATATTCGGACTTTAGAATCCACTTTCCTAACACATTTATCAAACTCAAGAAACTCCATCCTATAACGTGCTGCTCACGGCAATTTTCCTTCTTCACTTAAGTGTGCGCCAAGATCGCACTAACGACCCTGAACCACAGACCTTGTGTCAATACGCGGCTCACCCCTTAAGAACTTCCTGCCGTGACCCTGCAGCTGAGTCCGGATGGTGACTCGAAAAAGGAAAAAGCAAAAAAAAAAGTCTCCTAATCTGACAAGGTGTAATTCACTATATAAAAAAATGTGGTTTTATTTGTCCATGGCAATAGGCTTTCTTGGCCTTAAATCGTAGCGTTCTTTATAAGGTATAGTTGGATCCTTAAATAAAAGTTCTGGATTGGTGGTGTCAATCTTTAGATGAGGAGGCACAGCAGCTTGCAGAACATCATCATCCTCGCGTTCTGACCGTGTCCATGTCAAATGAGCATCACTAAAGGGCACAAATGTGGGGACTCTCTCGCAATCTGTGTCAGCTATACCATCCCTCACCCACTGATCATACGGTAAAGGCATGCACCCAGTTCTTTTTACCAGGTACTCTAACAGCAGTTCTAGTGACCAGCAATACCAAATAGGGACCAGCCCATCTCGGTTCCAAATTCTTGGATCGCTGAAAATTCTTCGTCAAGATAAAATCACCAGGTTGGATCGTGTGCCCTGGATCTGTAGTAGCTGTCGGCAAACTGTCATAGACCTGTTGGTGGAGAACACGTAATTTAGCAGTCAAGTCATGTAAGTAATCCACCAACATAGGGTACTCAATACTGCTGTATTCTTTAGGACGAGGCACACCCCAAACATTCGCAGGACGACCAAACACAATTTCATACGGACTAAGTCCCACTCGAGAATGCACAGTCGTCCTTGTTGACAAAAGAGCCAACAGCAAGGCATCCGGCCATGTAAGACCAGTGCTCGCTTGTACCTTAGCTAATTTCGGCTTCAAGGTACCATTGTAACATTCAACAAGTCCAGCAGACTGGGGGTAATTCGCTGCATGGAACTTCTGATTTATTCCCAAACCAGCACATACTTTCTTCATGATTTGACCCACAAATTCACTCCCATTGTCCGACCATACAATTCTCGGCAAACCATACCTAGGAAAGTACTCTCTCAACAAAACCTTGGCTGTAGACAAGGCAGTACTATCCTTTAGGGGGTAGGCCTCTATCCACCTGGAAAAGGCACAAACAACCACAAGGACATACTTCAAATTATTGCATCTCTCCATATGTATATAATCTTGCTGTATCACCTCAAACGGATACATCGGAGGAGCAAAATGACCAGCTCGAGTTGGAGTTCCCTTACCAGGATTATACTTCAGACAAATCATACAATGTTTCACCACATTCTCTGCACATTTCGGAATTCCAGCATTCTGCCAAACTGGAGCCAACAACTTGCATATTCCCTTCGAACTTATGTGAGCCATTCCATGAGCCATTGTAACTACTGGGAGCACATACGCATCTGGCAACAGCCATCGCTGGTGTTCTGACAACTCAACCCAACAACCTGCCGAATCCAACATACCCGTAGTCTCTCTCCAAACACTCACTTCTTTCTCAGTCGCTTGAGCCTGAATCATTTTCACAATTTCTATTGTGTCTTCGCACATTCCACAAGGCATAACTCAATTAGCTGGGCCTGCAGCATACATACGGCTCATCATGTCTTTTGCCGTTTCCTTCGCAACTTCATCTGCAAACGCATTCCCTCAACCAACATCGTCCACAACTTTCTAATGCGCACTACACTTCATAATTGCAATCTGCTTTGGGAGAGTGAGAGATTCCAAAAGTTCGTTCACCAACTGCCCATGCTGTATTTTCGTTCCGTGCGAAGTAAGGAACCCAAGCTCTCTCCACAAACGCCCAAAACTATGGGCAACACCAAACGCATACTGGCTGTCATGTAAACATTCACTCGCTTTCCTTCTGACAACACACACGCTCTAGTCAGTGCAATCAACTCTGCTGCTTGCGCAGAATTCTGTGGTATGGGTGCTGTCTCAACAACTGTATGTAAAGTTGTAATAGCATACGCTGCAGTGGTTTCACCATTCGGAAGCTAAAAACACGAACCATCTACCCATAGGGTACCATCAACATCCGTAAGGGGAGTATCCCTTAGGTCAACTCTAGCCTTCGTTTCTTCCTCTGTACGAAGAAAACAATCATGCTGTTCCTGAGGATCCGTCTCTGTAGAGATCGGTAACAACGTAGCTGGATTCAACACATTACATCTTTTAATGTGCACATGACTAGCCAACAATGTCAACTCGTAACCTGACAGACGTGCACTAGTAAGGTGCTGTGTCTTAGTCCTGTTTAATAAGGTATCCACTGCATGTGGGACCATCACAATCAACGTATTATCCAATACCAAACCAGCAGACTGTCGGATAGAAACAGCCGCTGCAGCTGTAGCTCTCAGACAACTCGGCAACGCCTTAGCAACTGGGTCTAACGTTGCTGAAAAATACGCACATGGACGATGCTTGTCCCCAAATGGTTGTGTCAACACTGACAACGCACAACCTTCTCTCTCGTGCACGTACAACGTGAAAGGCTTACTATAGTCTGGAGTACCCAACACAGGAGCCGAACACAATGCATCGAGTAGTTCAGAAAAACTTTTCTGACATTCGTCAGACCAAGGAAGAGGATGCGGAGTATCATTCAGAGTCAATGCTAACAGAGGTTTCGCCAACAGTGAGAAATTGGGGATCCACTGTCTACAATACGATGTAATACCTAAAAAGGCACGCACTTCTCTCTGTGTGGATGGTACATTCATTTGCGCAATTGCTTGAATTCGTTCTGGGGTCAATCTCCTTCCCTCCTTCGACAAGAGATGACCTAAGTAGGTCACTTCTTGGCGACAATATTGCAACTTTGAAGGTGACACTTTATGATGAAGGTCAGACAAATACCGCAACAAAGAAAGAGTAGCCTCTTTACAAATCTTTTCATCATCAGCAGTAATCAACAAATCATTGACGTACTGAATAAGAGTAGCACCAACAGGTAACACAAAACCGTCAAGCTGAGTTTTCAACGCCTGACTATAGATGGAGGGACTTTCACAATAACCTTGGGGAGCTCTCTTAAAACTGGAAGCCTCCTAATGAGAAGCCAAAAATATCCCTCCTCTCCTCAGCAATAGGAATACTGAAGAAAGCATTCTTCAAATCGATGACAGAAAACCAAGCTGCCGAAGCAGGAATCAAAGTCAACAAAGCAGTAATATCAGGTACCACAGGAAACTGTGGCACGACAATCTTGTTTACCTCTCGAAGGTCGATCACAAACCGGTACACAGGTGGCTGAGAAGCATCAGTACGTTTAAGGACAGGCAAAACAGGACTGTTACAAACATTACCTCTGGTTTCCTCAACTACACCCTTCTCAACCAGATCATAAACAATCGCTAAAAGAGCTCTCTCACCATCACTCGAGATCTTGTATTGGGGAATACGAGGTAGCCTAGCATTTGACCTAAGGGTGACAACATAAGGTGGAATCTGCAAAAGACCAACATCATTTGGACCTGTAGCCCAAAGTGTATCAGGAAGCGAACGCAATTCCAGTGGCAAACAATCCTTAGACAAATACATTGGGGAAATCACTTTCTTACCGAGGGTAAGTTGTACTCCTGAAGGAGAACAATGTAATGTCGCATACAATCTTTTCAGCAGGTCCAAACCCAACAGATTCTCACCACAACCAGTCGTTAGAATAAGTGGAGCTTCCAATTCACAAGGGCCAATGGAAAGGGACAAAGGACTAGAAACCGGATTACGAACTGGGGCGCCTGAAAATCCTACTGAAACATTGGTCGCGCCAGAAGTTTAGAGTGCATAATAGAACTCTTCATCACACCAGTCTCTAAAAGAAAAGTTTCTGCCGCACCTGATGTAATAACTTCAACATAAGGTCCACTCTGATCTACTGGAACTGACACTACTCCCTCACTTTGTCCTTGGCTGTCCTAGTTATCATTATAACTAGAACTCTCACCTTCGACACAGTAATCCTCAACATAGTACTGGGAAGACTGACCACTCGGAACATTCTGTCTGTCAAAATAATTCGCAGAATTCTGTAGGGAAGAGGAACGCTCATTCTGAGGGATCACACCACGTCCCCTACCCCTAGGAGCTTGCTGAAAACTACCACGACCTCTCTGACCAGATACACCATTCGCACGCTGTAACAAAGCCGGGCAACTATTCTTGTAATGGCCTTCCTCTCTGCAATAAGCACACTGATTAGGGCCAGGAAAGAATCGCTGAACATAAGGCTCAGGCTTCTGTAACAATCTCTGAAATTGTGGAGGTTGCTGAAACTGAGGCTGATTCTGACGAGGCGGATAAGCTTGCTGCAAAAGAACTTTCGTCTTTAACTCTTTCGTTTTCTTCTCCACTTTATCCTTCTCATCTTTATCCCTATTCTCGTAATATTATGCAGTAGCCAATATCTGGGCCGACGAAGAGACAGCCCATGAACTCTCAGAGACCTTTAACTTATTAGAAAGTTCGGGAAGCAAAGTAAAGACAAAGGTATCCACTAACAACCTTTGACCACCCTCCGTACTCATACCCTGACCACTATGATCAATAAACTTTTCTTCAAACCTAGTGAAGAAATCAGATACACTCTCGTCTTTCTTCTGCTTACATGCTGCTAACTTATCCCAATTCACTCGTAAATCGGGCATCATTGTTTTCATCAGATTAATAATTCTACCTCGTAATTCTGAAACTAAAATGTCAGGTTTAGCACCTCCCTCCTGTCTACCATCTGCAGCAACAATATTCGCCCATGTATCACCTAATTCAGCAGCATGATTCTCATGACGAATCTTTGCCCACAAAGGTTGGGGGACTACATTACCCATCAACATATCGATGTCAGCTAAATTCATAATACACGCTTCAACTGTCTGGGACAACTCCTTGTAATAACCAGCAGGATTCTTACGAGGGTCAGGTAAGGTCTGCTTAAGAGCCAAGACCTCTGCTCTCTTCAAAGGGACATGTACCCATACTCGCTGAAAATGAGCCGGAGCGGCCAGAATACCCAAATTTACATTAGCCTGAACTGCTTCTTTCCATACAGGAGGAACTTCTCTCATAGGGTACTGTTTCACTTTCCTCCTAACAGAGGAATCAGGTTCATACAATGTCTGAGGCGAAAGTCTAGATCTGAAAGCAAGTATTGTCTCTACGGCATCTGTAACATCAGATTCCACTATCATCCCTTTAGCAGAATCTGACTGAACATCGAGCACATCCTGCGGAATCGGACCGCACTCATTATCTTCCCATTCCTGACGCAGAAAAGTACACATTACATCAAAAACATACCTTTGCTTAGGCGGTTCCCACTGAAAGAAAACATCCATAAACTGCTGGCAAATTATATCTTGGAGCATTTAAAATCCACCTACGAGCCAACAAATCCAACACTGTCCGTTCTTCAGAACTAGGAAGCTGACTACGACTCTGTTTACGTTCCGAAACAGGTGTCATATTTAGTGACCCAAACAATGGTGACAACAGATTAACAACAGTCTCGGTCATTCGTTTTCGAGCAGAAGGGGAAGAAGTAGCCATAAGAACAGGAGAATAAGTATTCTGAGGCAAAGAAGGTGTAGGGACAAGAACAGTAGAAGTCGAAGATGCAGAAGCAGAAGGCAAAGGAGTAAAGGAGTTTGAGGCAAAGCTGGTAGCAAGGCTGGCGACCCTAGAATGGGTTACGCAGGAGGAGGCAAAACCATCTGTGGAGCACCGGGTGGCTGAACAATAGCAGCAGGCTGAACAACAAAGGGTGGAACAACTGGGGGTAATAGAGGCGCAGTAGCACCCTGCACATAGGGAGGAGGCAATCTCAGTAAATGAGAGATCAAAGGATCTTTTTCAAGGTCTTCCATCACTTTCGGAGAAGAAGATGGCAAGGCCGGATAACATTTATCTATGGCCATGCAACACTGTCTATCTAAGACTTCACTTGCACGCTCCTCTCCACCTTCCTTAAACGGTCTAGCAGCTTGTAGTACTGACATATTCTTATCTTTCCTATCTCTCTTTGCTTGCTTAATTTCTCGCTGTTTGGCTTCCTTACGCCAAAGGCAGAAAGAGTCAAACATTGCCGGCCGGGCTTTCTTCTTAAATAGCCTAACTTCTAGATTGTCTAAAATCTCTGTTTCAAAACTACCATGTGGGGGTCATTGCAAAACACCATTTTTTTTCGTGTAGCGAACCCATACTTCATTATAAGTAATAGGGCCCACTCCGTGTTTAGAATAGAGCTCATAAGTCGGAGTTCCAACCGGAGGTATCGGACATGAATCCTCCAATCGGGAATCCCTGTTACTACCAGAAACAAACCAATTACAATATTTACCAAGACCAGGCATCTTGCTCACTAGTCTGGTTTCAAACTTCAAAGGGAATCAAAAAATGATACACTTGTAAATATACAAGCCCTTCGGCTTTGGGTACTGCAGCAACCAAATCAAAACCAAGGAACCAAACAAAGTCTTGGGAGCGACCCACTTATACTTAACCAAATATCTGTCACACCACCAGAAGACCGTCTATCGTCTCGCTTTACAAACATCAATCGGAGGGTCCAAGGCAGCAGTCCTTCATAGCCGTTGGAAAGCAGGAAGCCTCGTAGAAAAGACCTTTGGTTCACATCGACATGCAGGGGTCGATGAAGTGGGGGCCCTCCTCCAGAATTTCCTCACGTGGCTCCTCCAAATCTTCGGGTTTAGACCGGTACCACTGAAGTCGCCCCACGTTGGCCGCGCCAACTGAAGAACTGGGTTATCAAATACCCAGCGGCGCCAGGGACACACCCAAAGTCCTCTGGGTTCCCTTGCCTTGGTATACAGAGACACGGAATACTTCTAGGTGGCGTCAGAGATCAAATTTATTAGCGGCAGCTACTAGCAGAAATCCCAGCAATACAACACGGTGTACAACTCAAGAAACTGCTCAATTTTACTAAGGTGAGACATCCCTATTTATACACAAAAAGATACATTTAAAATGCACGCCCCTGCACCAAAATTCAACCAATAGAAAATACATGACATCACACAGCATCATACAGTAAAGCTCATTTTACAGTGTCCCAACCCACAAGTTAATATTTAGGCATATCTAAATAATAATCTGGAAGGCCCGGACAAACCCTTAATTGAAAGCGTAACCCATGAAATGAAGAAACAGTAAAGAAAAGTAGTTCCAGATAATATGCAAGATAACAGAAACGTAAAGAAACTTAAAAGTTAACAAATGTCTTAAATGGTGATTGGGAAAGTGGATAACGATCTTGCAGGGAAATTGGCTTGGCAGGGTCAATTCCAGGTGAAAGGCCAGCTTCTGAAATTAACTCCAGCGCACAAAGAAAACCTTAGTTAATGTATACATGACCCACAAAAGGTCAGACTGCTTTGCTCGCAGACTAACTTCTGAGGCCTACGTAAAAGGCAACACCAGATGGCAGTCACGACGCATGGCAAAAAACCATGTTTAGAAAAGAAAGTCGTAAGGAAAGAAACAATTTAGATATTGTTTAGGATAAGATATGTGCAAGGAAACTGAAGGTTAACAAGGTCCTGAACAGTGATTGAAAAACTCAGACAACGATCAGCTAGTGAAACTGGTTTTGCAAAAGGTCAGTTTCAGGTGAAAAGGGTCACTCTCTCTGCAGTTCATTCAGAGTCAGAAATACCCAAGTTAATATATGCACAAACTCAGAAGGCCAGGCCACTTGTTTGTTGGGCCTACTTCACAGGCCTACGTGAGGGCAAGACTAAAATGGAGTCAGGTTTGAGAATTACAGATTCACAGAGCCTTTCTTTGTGTTGGATGTGTGCCCACTTGCCCACAGCCTCCAATGTAGCAATGGCCATGACCCTCCACCTTTTTTACTGGAAAGAACAATGTGATAGCTTATACGTATATGTCTGCCCTCAAGGACCCTTAACCTAGGCTATTTATTATTTTATGTTTTTTATGTTGCAGGGGAAGCCCCGCTGAACCACATGGAGGTTCGATCTGACTCCTGCTGAACTGTGAGGACCTGCCAAACTTTATTTTTTTTCATTTTGTGCCCAGGGTGTATCCATCAAGGGCTAGGATTATGTCATCAGTAATGTAATCAGTGATGTCAGCAAAAAGTATTTTTTATAAGCTTTGTTTACCATTTTCCATGTTAAATTAACAATCATATGGATCTATTATTCAATGCAGCAGTACAGTAGCATCAATTTTAAACAAGTGAAGTACCAGAATAAAATTTGCCAAGTGAGACTTATTCACATAAGGCCTTGGTCATGGCAACATAGTTACATTATGTAATTTCGCATATTTGGCTTCATCTATATGCAAAATATCTCTATACATTGTGCAGAAACTGTGGGTCAACCCACCCCAGTGGGGACAATCCCTGCGTTGGAACGGACTCTTCCTCCAGCAAATAGTTCTTTAAAGGGCTCCAAATGTCCTTGGGTCGTGGCGTCGGGGGCAAAGTGGTAGTAAACAGTTCACTATTTGTGTTGCAATCGATGAGGCTATTAAGAATCCCCCTCTCGCATGGCATGGTCAGGGTGTCCCAGCCAATCATAGCTCTAACGCCACCCCACACCAGTCAGATCAAATGGGACCTAATCTTTCAGAAGAAACTGTTGGGCAGTGGAATGGGGATATTCTGTAACTAATATGAGAATTTAGGGAGCACCACCATTTTGATAATAGCTGCTCTACCGGCCAGTGAGAGGGGAGGTTTTATCCAGCGTTCAACATGTTGTTGCAGTGTATATAGTGCTAGACCGTAGTTCCGTAAGACAAGCTGGTCGACCTCCTTAGGAATTTGTGTTCCGAAACATCCGGTGGATTCATCACACCATGTCAGGGAAAATTCACACTCCCACCTAGTAGTGCAGGGTGTCAGCGGGAACATTTATAGATTTTCCCCATTTAATGCCCAGTCCGGATAATTCACCAACGTGGATGGCGTCTCTAAAGAGCGGTTCTATGTTCTTCTGAGGGTGGCTGACATACAGTATGATGGTATCCGCATGAAGTGAAATAAGTAGATGGCCTGTGTTAAATTGCAGTCCTCTGTGCAGGTGTCTCTCCTGTAGATGTCTGACAAAAGGGTCTAGTGCTAATATAAAAAGTAGCTGCAACAGTGGGCAGTCTTGTCTGGTGCCTCGAGAGAGTTGAAATTGGGAAGATAATATGCCATTAAGCCTGAGTCTGGCTGTTGGTGAGGCATAAAGCAATGCAGTAAGGTTTATAAATCCCTTTGGCATACCCATCCGCAGCATGACAGTGAGAAAAAAGGCCACTCTATTGAGTCGAAGGTTTTTTCAGACTGGTGCCGGAACCTCCAGAGCTATTCTGTAAATAACGGCAAACAACGAGTGGAGGTTCAGGCCGTTGATCTGTGCGGGACGAATCCCGACTGTGCGGGTGGAATAAATATGTCCAGCAGCAGTGCTAGCCTCAGTGCTAGCATTTTTGCCAGAATCTTGTAATCAAGACTTAACAGGGATAGAGGCCTATATGACCACAGTGGAGCAGATCCTTTGCAGTCTTGGGAAGCAAGATGATCACTGCTTTCCGGCAATGTGGGGGGGGGGGAGTACTTGCCGTTCAAGAGCCTCATTATAAACCTCAAGAAGGTAGGCAGCTAATGTTATTTTATAGGACTTATAGAAATTCCCAGTAAAACCATTGAGACCCGGGGCAGTTGAGCCATTCATGGCATCAATGGCACTGTTTATTTCCTCAGTGGAAAAGGGTTCTGCCAAGAACTGCTGCAGTACTTTATCAAGCCATACTAGTGCAATTTCCTCTGAGTATGCCGTGCGATCTTCATTGCTGCGTGCGATTCGTGTCTTATACAAATTGGTAGAATAACCTATGAATTCATCTTGAATATCAGGGGTGCCTATCCCCATGTGGAGTGAAGAAAGGCAATGTATGACCACTCCGTGGGGGCTACAGGAGTCGCGCTAATGTGCGGCCTGATCTCTTCCCCTCCCCATATCATCATGCAGTTGCGTATTTACTTAAAAAGTGTGCCTCTCGCTCTGCTGCCTCCCAAAACTCAGTTAATAGTGTTAGACGACATCTTTGTGAAGCCTGAGTGAGTCCTCCACCCTGTTCTTGATCAAGCACGTTTAGCTGTTGCTTAATGCTCATTAGTGTGTTGTCTCAGGTCCCTCAGTACCCCAGCATGCTTGGAGAGACAGACCCCTCTGAGACATGCCTTAAACACTTCCTAAAGCGTGACCCAGGATTGAACTGATCCTTTATTTAGTTCAAAATATTCAATGATGGAATCATGTATCCCAGAACGGAAAACTTCGTCAAGCAGGGCCTGGCTGGGAAAATGCCACTGGCTTCCGCAACCCTCCGGGCGTGGGACTCTAAGCGCCAATATTACTGGGAGTGGTCAGAGAGCGTTCTAGGCAAATGTTGGGATGATGTATACCATGTAGCTAAGTTAGGGGACACCAGCCAGTAATCCAGTTGTGTCCACGTGTCATGTTGTGCGGAGTAGTGAGGGTATGCAGTGTCCCTTGCCCGGCAGTGTCGCCACACATCTATAAGTCCGACTACCTCACACAGGTCAAAAAGGGCCAGCCAAGCGTGAGCTTTTGTGTCAGGGGAGTCAGATGTGCTATCTCGTGCAGGCTCTAACAGGAGATTAAAGTCCCCTCCCATGCAGACATAGTTCGCATCTAACTGTAGAATCTGTGCGTGTAGATCCTGAAAGGATTGCGAGTCATCTACGTTAGGCATATATATATATACATACAAACGCTATTTGACTACCCAGTAGGTTCCCCACCACCGGGTGTACCTGCCATCAAGGGCTAGGATTATGTCATCAGTAATGTAATCAGTGATGTCAGCAAAAAGTATTTTTTATAAGCTTTGTTTACCATTTTCCATGTTAAATTAACAATCATATGGATCTATTATTCAATGCAGCAGTACAGTAGCATCAATTTTAAACAAGTGAAGTACCAGAATAAAATTTGCCAAGTGAGACTTATTCACATAAGGCCTTGGTCATGGCAACATAGTTACAATGTGTAATTTCGCATATTTGGCTTCATCTATATGCAAAATATCTCTATACATTGTGCAGAAACTGTGGGTCAACCCACCCCAGTGGGGACAATCCCTGCATTGGAACGGACTCTTCCTCCAGCAAATAGTTCTTTAAAGGGCTCCAAATGTCCGTGGGTCATGGCGTCGGGGGCAAAGTGGTAGTAAACAGTTCACTATTTGTGTTGCAATCGATGAGGCTATTAAGAATCCCCCTCTTGCATGGCAGAGTCAGGGTGTCCCAGCCAATCATAGCTCTAACACCACCCCACACTAGTCAGATCAAATGGGACCTAATCTTTCAGAAGAAACTGTTGGGCAGTGGAATGGGGATATTCTGTAACAAATATGAGAATTTAGGGAGCACCACCATTTTGATAATAGCTGCTCTACCGGCCAGTGAGAGGGGAGGTTTTATCCAGCGTTCAACATGTTGTTCCAGTGTATATAGTGCTAGACCGTAGTTCCGTAAGACAAGCTGGTCGACCTCCTTAGGAATTTGTGTTCCCAAACATCTGGTGGATTCATCACACCATGTCAGGGGGAATTCACACTCCCACCTAGTAGTGCAGGGTGTCAGCGGGAACATTTATAGATTTTCCCCATTTTATGCCCAGTCCTGAGAATTCGACAAAGTGGATGGCGTCTCTAAAGAGCGGTTCTATGTTCTTCTGAGAGTGGCTGACATACAGTATGATGGTATCCGCATGAAGTGAAATAAGTAGATGGCCTGTGTTAAATTGGAGTCCTCTGTGCAGGTGTCTCTCCTGTAGATGTCTGACAAAAGGGTCTAATGCTATTATAAAAAGTAGCTGCAACAGTGGGCAGTCTTGTCTGGTGCCTCGAGAGAGTTGAAATTGGGAAGATAATATGCCATTAAGCCTGAGTCTGGCTGTTGGTGAGTCATAAAGCAATGCAGTAAGGTTTATAAATCCTTTTGGCATACCCATCTGCAGCATGACGATGAGAAAAAAGGCCACTTTATTGAGTCGAAGGTCTTTTCAGGCTGGTGCCGGAACCTCCAGAGCTATTCTGTAAATAACGGCAAACAACGAGTGGAGGTTCAACTAACTATAACGTGGGAATTTCAATGGTTTTATGTCAGTAAAATTTCCAGCTAACTATAACTGGTGTGAAACCTATGGTTTTTTCAGTGAATTTAATAGGTTTATACATAATTATGTTTTTGTTTCACTCCTATAGTCATTTTCTATACCACATATTTTCTTTATTCTTCTTTAATATTCAGTTGTTACAACTCTATGTTCTTCCTATAGCTTCATCTCAACAGGCTGCATCACAATAGAGTATGGTAGCTCAAACAGTAAAAAGACGGACTGTTTCCCTATTTGGGACTACAAGTCCAGGACCAATTTGGACGTCACAGGAATACTGTCAGGATACTGGGGGGAGGGGGCCTTCTTTTGAAAGAGAAAGGCTCCTGCACAGTTTGTGGCATGCTTCATCATCAGTAACCTCTCCCCACCCTGGCAAGATAACGAAAAACTCAACCTCCTGGTGGACTCGAACAAAGGAGTTAAATTAAGATCTACTGGACAAATGGCGGGATTTAGATGAACTAAAAATACCTTGTGGTTCCCTTTAATAATGGAGACCTTAGGTATATCTAATAACAAGAATGAGATGGTTTTTGAGGACAATGGCTCAAACAGTTTCCCTAAGCCAACATGTTTCTGCCCTAATGTTTAGCCTATACAGGTGGCATTGTGCTACCAGGGTAGGGAGAGGTTGCCGATGATGAAGCATGACGCAAACTGTGTGTGAGGCTTTCTCTTTCAAAAGAATGCCCCCCCCCCTCACATATCCTGACAATGTTCCTGTGATGTCCAAATTGGGCCCGCACTTGTAGTCCCAAATAGGGAAATTCTATTGTGATGCAGTATTTTGACAGGGGAGGATGTACGGTGGCGTTACCTCCCTCTCTCTATTAGTGTGTTAAGAGTTCATCTCAACAGGACCAATGGAGTAGCCAGCAAATTAAAATACCCCCACCTTGAACCAAAGCACTGATGGCACCAAGCAAGTAAAGCAAGTGAGCCAGACTCTCAATAGAAGAGCTCCCTTGCCTCTGATATCCACCAAATCTACCTTTACATTCTGTCATCCATTCATTATTGTGTCCATCATTCAGTCTTTAACCATTTCATCGATCCATTGCCCATTCCAGGCATCCATCCATTCACACATTCATCATTTATGCATGTGTCTATTCATCACGCCATCCATCCATCCATCCATTCACACTCTCAGATTTCCATTTATTCTGTCATCATTTCATTCACCCATATACTTATCCATCCACTTATCCTTTCACCCAATCATCCATCTATCCACTCATCCATCCATTTTTCCTTTCACCCACCCCATCTTTCTTTCATCCTTCCTTACTTTCACCTTTACTTCTTTTCAACCATCCATCTTTCACTCCCTTTTCTATTAACCCATGATTCTTATAGCATCAATTAGGAGCGTTTGTCTTCCCAGTTCCAGACAGAAGAGGCCAATAAAGAACCCAAAGCCCACTATAGCTGTTACAGGGGGGAGTTCACAAAGTCCCTGAAGAAGGACACATAGGAAGCTCAAGCGTTCAGGCTTCTGAATATTCCCAAGAAGTGGTCTGGGGATTCGAAAGAAGCTGTTCTATTGTTTCTGTTGGATTTCTTCTGATGTTCTTCCATTTCATTTATGGGATTTAGTTTCTCTTCACATCAAGAAACGTGGCAGTTACTTCTGGTTACCGCTATGTATAGACTAACCTCATGGATGAGTTGTGGCTTTACTTCCCTTCATATATCAGAACAAGGAGTGGAGCGAGGCAGTCCACGATATACAGACTAGAGACTTTCGATTGATCGGGGAAAAGATAATTCAAGAGTCAACCCGACAGAAATAATAGGGAGATTTCCCGCCTCCCAATATCCTACACGGGAGTTCACATTTTTAACAAGACATATATCTATGTGGATTTTATACAGTATCATGGTATTATTTTGCGGCCAAAAGCTACCTCCATTTAAGAATGAAAAGTGAAGGAAGAATATATACCTTATTGCTTAATGAAAAGAAATATAATTTTAAACTTGGAGTATCTACCTACTTACAAGATTACAGTAGGACTGTACCTATCAATGAAATCAATAGATACTTTTAAGAAGTAATTCTATCAAATGAAAGAAGTGACCCCATATGAAATACTGTCCTGAAGAAGGTGGCCCCATATCTATTGGTCTTTACCACCGAAACACGTCGATGCCTATGTTAGAACGAGGAATCCCAAAAAAGCCGAGGGACTTTGAGATACATGGGAATTCCTGCACTAAGTGTCCCCTGTAAAATACATAGGGCTATTGGATCAGATTAATATCCAATTAGAATATTAGAACTGCTTTTTAAGTGGGCAACTCTAGTGTTGTTTTATGATTATGTTTTATGCTTTTTCTCTAAACTGTGTATGTATTATTTTATGACCACATGGAGTGGATTGTATAAAGTGTGCTAAAGTTTTTAATTTATTGTTTATGTGTACTTTTTCTGGAGTATTTCAGAAATGTTATGTGTTGAGACAAAAAGATTTTATACTAATAAAACATTGTAAGCACCACATTTTAGTCTGTGAATATACTTGGAATTGAGGCTGGCTCAATATGAGCTATGAATGTGTGATTGAAGAATACAATGAATGAAAGGATGGTGTGAAGACACACATAGTTGGTTTCCAGGGATTTCCCTATAGGCTCAATTTACTTCCCTTCAACTTGTAGTTTGTGATCCACTGTAATTCACTGGTTGCTTGAAGTATAGTTTTTCGATTTGTGTCTGCTATAACAAAAGAAGCAAGTTCAGAAAGCATAATGTTCGCCTCTGTGTCTTTAATAAAATCTGGACTTTCCTTCACTATTCTAACTAGAAAAACATGCATTGCTGTCGGCGAAGATTTGGTCAATGAAAACAGGTATGATAAAAAGATGCTTTGCCCAGAAGAAAGCACCCCACACCCCCTAGGTGTTACAGATCTGCATGTATGGAAAACTGCAATGACAGCTGAACATGTGCAGTTGGAGTGTAAGGTGTTGCCCTGCAAGGGCTGCCAGAGCTGCTGAGGACATTCTTAACACTGCGAATAAATAAAGGACCTACATAACTTCTCCTGGGTTTGACATGGCCTATCAGTGTTGCAAAATGCATGTGGCTCTGGGTGGCTCGTCTGGGGCCAGTGTTGCTGGCCCCATCCTGCACAGCTCGCTAGCCCTCTTTTACAGCACCAAGGGGTCTTGGAAAATGTGTTAATACCAAGAAGCATGGTGCCAAAAATCTACAGCAAGGGTGGGCTGAGCTCATTTTTGTCCTTAGTGCCCGAGGTGAGCTTGGATTGAGCCAAAGGTAGGCATCCAATTGAAGCCAGCCTTAAGCCTCTAGTGACTCACCCAACTCTATGCGGAAGTAGCCGGGCCATGAAAAAGGGACAGGTTCCCTGATAACATGCATATGAGAGTGGCTGTGGACTGTTTTACAGCACCTTCTTGTCCCAACTGAATACACTTAGGAAAATGAGTATTTTCTTGACCCTAGTGCTTAATTTGTGGAAGGACATGTCCTGGGGTCCAATCTTTTGCTCAGAAGTCCCCGGCCAGTGCTACTGAATATCAGCATGCCAAACAAAAGGCTTCATAGCCTTGTTTCCGCCTAATGCCAATTAAATCCATCACCAAGTACTCTCTGACCATTTATCTCACTCTTGCGGGTTCCTGTTTTCTACCTGTAATCCTTTTTACATATTTTTCTTCCTCTTTCTTTCCCCATTGTGTGTTTCTCGCTCTTGCTTGTGGTCTAAGTCTGTCGAGGAAAAATAGATGCTGGTCGCCAAAAATGAGTGCTGGTGGGCCCCACCTGCAACCACCAGCTCAAATTAAGCACATCTAGATGCAGCTGAGGTGGGTAACACCCTGGGGGAGAGCAGGCAATGGAACTGGGGAAACATGCAAAAAAAGACCTCAGAGGTATGAAACTCAAGGGTGGCCCCAAAGTCCTTTCACTAACAGTTTTCATACAAGGGCAAACATGATTGCATGGATGTGGAATCTGAGAAGTCTGATGGAGAAATAGCATTAAAAGGCTTGGTGATAAATCTTAATACAAAGGGGCTTATTCATTCACTTAAATTTATATGTGTAAATTTACTCATTTGCAAACCTACTACTGCACCTAGGTATACATCTATGCTGTTTTGCTTTTCTTAATTTCCACGTGAGGATGCAATTCTGTGTAGGCTTACATGCCTCCAGCTTCTGGTAGAGTCTTCTACAACAGGATATAGGAGTGTAAAGTTACTACGAGCAACTTTTCACAGGTAGGTAGAGCTCTCCCGAAGTGTAGGTGTAGTGAAATATATGAAAATGTACTATTCTTTAAAAATAAAGTAAAATATTTTAGTAAAAAATATAAATTTACAATTATTTGAAATATGGATTTTAAACTTAGAACTAATAAAATATGTTACTGCTCATTATATTAATGTTTATTAAATAAGTAATTAAATGTATGTATTTAATTTCTACATAGGATTTCTTAAAGAATAATTTAAAAATTAAATCCCACCCACAGTAACATGTTAATTTTTATTTAATATGTATCATATTTTGTTAAAAGTTATGTGTAATTAATTCATTAACATTATTATTAATCTTTTAAAAAGTGTAAAAGTGTAATTTAATGTTATTTATAAAATGGTTGTTAGAAAAATGTGAAATAACACAAATTATTCAATAATCATATATAATTGTTTACCAAGAAATAGAAATGTATATATATTGTAATAATCTATCATTCAATCAGGTTTCTTGTAAAGAGTGACTACTCACCGTTAGGGTCTCAAGGTTCTGTAGGGGAGGGAAGATCTGTGGTTCAGTCGAAGAGCCAGATCTTGATGTCCTTCCTGAATTGAGGCAGCGACGGTGAGTGTCTGTTTCAATCTTATCTGCTATTATTTTTGGAGTTTTTTAAGTCCCAGCCTTCATTATTTTTTTCATCAGAGTGGTTTGCAGTGGCTTTAAGTGGCCCCAAGTGTGGTGTTTGACTAGCATGATGACTGGGCTAGAGTACATTTGCTACTGTTTTGTCACTTTTAGGGTTGTAGTAACTTAAGAAGTATGGTTTGTAAAAAGCAATGGGTTTGTTCTTTTTTTGAGTGGTGTTTGTAGTAGTCTGCCCCTCAAATTTTGTAGGAAGTATTCCCTATCACTCACCCTTGTACCTCCCACATTTATTACTGCAACGTAGGCTTATAATAGCGGAAACCTCTGCTATTTAAGACAGTAAAGATAGGAAACGTGGAGGAAGAGGCATAAGCCTGACAATGAAGGTCGACAAAATGTTGTTGTAGGGTTGAGAGGAAGGATTTACATACATGTATGTACATCTATGCAGAGGCCTCAATGTGGCAGTTCAACTCCAGCAAGTATGTATCTACATTTGTAGCATTTGTATAGCGCAAACATATTCAAAAGGCTGCAGTGCACTGCACAGCTTTAAATGGAAGAATGCAGTCAAGTGGTTTGAAAGTTAGATTGTTTGTGCAACATAATGTAGTTATCTTTAAACAGGTGTATCCTCAATCATTTCATTAACTGAAACAGGGTTGGGTCTGTCCTGATGTATGCTATGCTGGCAGCTTCACTGATAGTGTTAGTACAGTATTTCAGCGTTGGCTGATGTGATGAGTTGCTTTGAATACTTAGGTAGAGTGAGGTCATCAGTCCTCCTGTTTTTCTTCGATTCTCTGTCCTGTCTGTGGATAGATATTTGTTGATGGTGATGTCTTTGGCATGCTAGGGTGCTGAGGTTTTTGCATTCACATGCATTTTTTAAGTGCAGCTTGGATGTTCATATGGGTTTCCCACAAAAGTGTGCAAGCATTTCGGAAGGTTTTGACATCAGACGTGAAGAGTGCATGGGGAGTTCAAGCTTTACATTGTCAATGACAAGCCGGTGAAGCATCTGAAAGTTTGGTGCTCTCTTTTGGATTGATCTCTTTAGTCTTTCGGCTGGATGCTGAGCTGTGGATGATAAGGTGGTTGGTCCAGCCAAGGGGTATGGGTGGTTTGCCTTGGATTATTGGTGATGTTGCGTGGGTGAGGTCGAGGATGTGGCTTTTAGAGTATGTTGATAAGATGATGTGCTACTGAGTGAGGCTCCTGTTTTCTCAAACTTGAGATCTCTGGAAAGTTGGAGTCGCCCAGAAAGCCTGGGTGCATGTTGAATGGTTGAGGTGGTGAGTTAGTATAAGAATTTGTCAATGAATCTATTTTATTTCCAGCAGGCCTGTAAATTAAATAGAACATGGTGTACTGAGTGGGAAGTACCATGTGAGGAGATTCGTAGACTTGAGTGTCAATTGCTTGCCTATGGTGTAGGTCGAGGAGGACTTATGGATGACAGCGAAGCCTTCTCCCTTATCTTTGCAGTCTACGCAGTGGATGCTATAGTCTATGGGGGACAAGGACACCCAGAAAGTGGGAGAGAACTCAGGGGCATAAGGGAGCCTCGCAGCATTCTGCCATGCCCCCTTAGGTTTGGTTACACCACTGGGTGAACCAGGTTTCTTTGAAGAGCAAATTAAAGTTGTGATAATCAATGGAGTCTGGAGAATGGAACACTGTAGAGCATGAGTACTCACAAAGTTTCCCAGGGGCAAAAACGCATGGTCTGTAGCACGACCGAGGGCTGCAATAATGCCAACAGGGTGAGGGTCAGGTATCAAGTAAGTTGGGAGTAGGAGAATCAAAGCACATACATGATGTGGATAGTGAGTTGTGGATTAGTTGAGGGTACAATCATGTCCTTCCTATGCCTTTGCCCCCTTAATTGCCATTATGTGTAGAGGTGGAGGAGTTACAGAAGGCTCTAGCCAAGCTCAAGCCAGATGGTTGACTCTGACTCAGCTCAAGGTTCTCCTAGAAACTCAAGACCAAGATTATCCAAGCCTTTTTTGTAGCTTCTGTCTGCCACCCATGTTCTGATCTTGTGCACCAAGAATTAAAGATAAAACTTTTGATGTACATCATGAGAGGGAAAGAGACACCCATGTAGTGGCTGAATTTCATAGTGAGAAACAAGAAAACTTGGAATCAATCCTGGCTTACCCACTGGACCAAATCTGTGATCCTATGCAATTGTTTTATTTTACTTTGCCTCCTTTTTCTTCATTATCACATATGAGAGTACCTTGAAATACATGAGTTCAGGATGTGTGCTGGACAACCCCTTCTCATGGGTTTGAGTTACTTAACTATCATGCTGTTTCAAGTATAGTAACAACCTAGGCCACCCAGAAGGTGCACATAATAAATATCTTGCTTCTTAGTTCACTAATGGCATTGCTTGTCAGGGTGTAAAGGCATTCAGTTCATGTTTGAGAACTGTCGCTTCTAATAAATGCCTCTCAATGTAGTGATATAATCTGGTGTACTATGGGGAAAATCTTCTGCATGATCATTACATGCATCTTGTTGATTTTAAAGGAGAGCTTGTCATATTGTTACATGTTTTGTTGCACAGTGCCTTCAGAAAAGTAACGTGTTTCCAAAGATAAGTGGTGTAGCATAACTCTTGTTTTCTTTTTACATAATTTAAAATGTAAATAAATACTGTTTAGCAGCTTTCTGATTGTTAGTGCTCTGTCAAGTAAATAGCAGCCCAGAGCTGTTGTTCACCTGGGGGTCACATGCAATGGTCAAGAGGGCCAAAAGCAGCCCTTGGGTCATGCTTTGAGTATCCCTGCCGTAAAGCATGTGTTGAAGAGTATATACTGTAATGTGCTCCCAATAGTTTGCGGGTATGTGTTGGTTAGTGGAATGTTGTATGAGTTAGGGTGCTGTAAGAATGCTAAGTGAGTCTGTGCTTTAGATCTTGGTGTGATTGTGGTAAAGGCAGTATGGGTTGCTGGGTGAAGCACATGATTGGTTCGCATTGTAGTTTGCAGTGAAACAGGGGTTCTAGCCCAAGCCCCTTCCTGATCATAACAGGGATAAATAGGCAATACCCTTGTCTGTCTGCCCTTTTCGATACGAAGTGATGTCAACTCCCGAAGAGGTGGATACTGAGAAATGCAACAATGTTATTTTCTGTGTAGATGAATGATGGAGAATGAAGTCTGCATGTCTACTTTCTATTAAAAATGAAAACGAAAAAAAGGGTATAAAGAGCACGGCTACACCAGAGAGCGTCCTGGCGCTAAGAACACAGCATCATCAAACCAACATCATGGCCCTTCTGCTGCAATAAACAGAAATGTTTTTAATGCTTTCAGGAACTATGCTTCATTGTGGATGTCACAACGTTTTAAATGGGAGCTGGTTTCAGGTTTGAGAGGCAAGAAAAAGAAGAGCTGCCACTCCTAGTGCGCTTGATTCTGGGGACCGATACCAAGAGTGAATTAGCCAAGCAAAGTGATCTCGTTAGACGATATGAGGTAATCCCATCAATTAAGTACTCTGGGCCTTATTTGTAAAACGCATGATGAACAAGCAGCAAAGATTTAAATAATATTCTCTTCTCAATTGGCAGCCAAAACAATGCCGTAAGGTGGGCTGAGATTAATGCTGACGAGGTAATTTGAATAAAATATATGCAGCCATATTCTGAGCCATTTGCAAGCACTTAATAAGGCAACCCAGCAGACCCAAATACAGTATGTTGGAGTAGTCTAGCCTAGATGTAATTAAAGCATGGACCACCATTCAATGGAAATCATGTGGTAACAGAAAGAGAAATGTTGTTATAGCTTCATAAATGCAAAACAAGAACTTACCCCAACTAATACCTGGGGCTGAACAGAAAGTCAGTGATCAAACTTGACTCCCAAATTCTTAACTACAGCAGCAGGTAAGGGGCGCAGCAGGTGAGAGGCGAAGGTAATGCACCTTGTCAAAAATTCCCCCAGCACAAGGTGGAAGCGGGTCCAAACAGAAGAATTTCTATTTTATCAGAATTGCCATGCAGGTTAAAGGCCATATCAAGTTCATCACTGCTCCCAAACAAGTGTTAAAGGATTCCTGGGATGCCGAAGAGACATTTTCACATGAGTGGATGAGCTGAGGTTGTATGATTCAATTACTACTGCCTGAAGCACGACTGCCTGAACCACGACCTCCTAAACCACGAAAGTCTTAACAACGATCTATTCTTTACAACGACTTTTTTTTAACGACTTCCTTATCAACGAATTTCTTTTTTTTAGTCATTTTTTGTGGGGAGAAAACACCCCACACCTCCCGGAAATTTTCTTTATAACGTTTTCAATTTTTTAAATTATTTATATTTTTATTCATTTAACCCCTTGCCTGCTGATGACGGAACCGCTCCGTCATCCGCTGCGGTGGCGCTGTGCTGATGACGGAGCGGTTCCGTCATGGCCCGCTCGGAGCGCCTGCGCGGCGCGAATTCCGCGCCTGCGCTGAGCATTCCATTGAGCGGGGCGGGCCATGACGGAACTGCTCCGTCATAAGCACAGCGCAACCGACACTGGTGACGGAGCGGTTCTGTCACCAGCATGCGTGCGCCGTATTTCCGCCCCGCCCCCTTAGCACTGCGGCGGAATAGCCGCCGCAGTGAAGGGGTTAAAGAAATGACCTACCTTTTATGCCAGCCAGGGTGCATACGAAACGATTCTAATGTTTTCTTTTTTTTCTTAACCTATCGCGGGATACATATTCTGATTGGGCAGAGATGAGTGACGTATCACTCCAACAAAGCCCAATAGTAGTGATCGTAAGGGGATGGTAGGCGGAAGACAGCGGAGAGAAATGACGTGGCCGTCAAGTCGTGGTTCCGTCCGTCGTGGTTCCGGCATTCGTTTTTGAGCAGTCTTCGTTGTTCTCTCCTCGTTGTTCGGGTGAGTCGTTGCTCAAGCATCGTGGTTTAGGATGTTTCCCATAGATAATAAATAAAGTTGAGCTCAGAGATGAGCCCTTAGGTACTGCGAAGTTGCTTTGATTATATCCCAGGCACAAAACTTATAGGATGGGGTTTAAGTCTCCTGCATGCTTTCAGCCTTGCCAGCCAGGAAAATGAAATAAGAGAATGATCTGACCATGTAACTGCCATAGGGTCCACCACCACTAATGCAATGTTAACGAAAATAAGATCAATCATGTGTGCAGCTGAATGTGTTGGGGGAGAAACACATAAAGAAAGGTAGCTTAAAAGACGCCAAGGTCTCAGTTAACGTCACAGCTAGGGAATCCCTAGGATTATCAGCATGCATGTTAAAATCTCCAAGCAGGATGCAATTAGCATATAGCAGTGTCCTATGAGCAACTGCATCATCTAAAGAGTTGAGAAACTTGTGCCTGCTTATCCTGGGGCAATATTCCAAAGCACCAGCAAAGGAAACCTGCGGGGAGAAAGCAAAGCAGAACTCCGAGGCCTCTGCCGCTCTACGTTGTCGTCGGCTAAAGTAAAACATTTTAGGTTCCATTTCAAAGCAACTGCCACTGCCTCCTCTTTTTCCTTTCCTTCTCTCTCCACATGCACACAGGCAAAATTCCCTGGGAAGGCCAGCCGGACATCGGGAGAGGGAAACTCTCCCATCCAAGTTTCTGTCGTAAAGAAGAAATCCAGCTTGACCTTCTCCAAGAGATTGTAAATGGGTAAAGCCTGTTCATAGAGGGGCCGAATGTTAATTAATGGAGCTCTAGTATAACTGAAAGCTCCCTGAGGGTAAGAGCTGCTGCCTGTCTTCTCCTCTCCTCCTTACCCATGGAAGTGGGTTCGATAGGCAGCATTGTGTACTGTCTGGATCTCTCTTCTCTCTGGTAACTCGCTCTTTCACTCCATTCTCTCTCCTCTGCTCACATTCAGCTCCATTGCTCACTTGTCTCTTTATCCCCTTGCTCTCACTCTTTCTCTCTCTCTCTCACTCAGCAGTCTCTTACTCACTTAACTCTTTGTAATTTGTAATTTGTATATTTATTATTCTCTCTGGACTCTTCATATAGTCCTTCGTCTCTCCTTGTCATTTCTCGCTCCCTGTTCCTTGGTGGTTCTTCCCTCTGTTTTGCTCTGTTCTTGTTCTCCCTCACGTGGTAAGTTATAGAGGCCCCTTTTCCCAGGGATTTTCTACATTGCAACAATATATCTATACATTTTTGCAAATGTGTTTCTTTCACCCAACCTTTAACACATCTAACAGGCCAGGCTTTCAACAGGCAGCATCAGATGCTGGTTTTTATTTTGACAGATTGTATGGGCATCGCATGGGTGACAGAGGCCCACTCCAGTCTCCGGCCAGCCGCTCAACTTGCCTCACCGCAGGGGTTGATTGGCCCTGCATTAGCCCACGTGCAGGGCCTAAAAAGCAACAGACTCCGTTCACACAAAGTTTAAAGTTCTGAAAAAGAGCCCCAGTATTATTAAAAGGTGAGTTGACAGGAGCAAACAGTTTTTAGGTCTCGCACCTGTGACGCATCGCGAAGCGATGTCGCAGTGAGACCTGCTTTCAAGGAGACAGGGGATGTACACACGCAGCATGCCGGAATAGTATCAGGTCGCGTGCGCGTTCATCATCTCCTGTCTCCCTTGAAAGCCTCATGCACTTCTCGCATACACACACAACCATACCCCCCTGCTTTCATTTCGCACATGCACGCACAAACACACACAAGCGCACACACAGAGAGACACACGTACGCACACACATGGGCGCACATACACGCACACACCCATACGAGCACACATACACGCACACACACGAGCGCACACATACAGAGACACACAACACACACACCCCCCCCGCAACCCCCAGTACAACTAAGCCCCACTCACCGCATCAGCGCCACTCCGGACTTCTGCAGCCTCCGCGGGGCTCTCCCTCAGGCATAGGAGACCCGCGTCACTACTGCTCCTCTGGGCCAGCCACTCTGTGGGCGCGGGCTTCTCGCAGAAAACGAAGTCCCACCCCACAACAGGTTTCAGTTTCGGCAGTGCACGCTCACGTCTTGTTTTCTTCCTCCTTACAGTGCCTGCGCACCATTCGCGGGACTCTCTTCTTTATGTAAGGCGCGTTTCTGATTTTCTCCACGGTGTCGGTTTAGCCCCACCCTTCCCTTTTCATGCCGTGCAGTTCATTTGTATTTATTAAGGCGCTGCAGCGAGTTTGGGCTTGAGGGGGACTGTGTCGGTGCTGCTTTAGACCCACCCTTCCCTTCTCATGTTGTGCAATTCATTTGCATTTACTAACAATTCGAATATTGATTTCTTTATGTTGAACAGTGCGCAGAGCGCACTTTCACGTTCCTACTGGCTGCTACACGCTCTACGCCTTCCAGCGCGGCAGCTCCCCCGGACTCCTATGACACCCCCACTCTCCATCCCCACTCCTGAGCAGCAGAAGCCAGGAGCAGCGATGCCACCCGGTCTCAAATGCCATCCTGCAGGATGTACCGCTTTTGGCCGCCATAAGTGTGGCAGGGTATGCTCAGACGTGAGTCCCTTGCTCACTTTGCCACTGGATTCATGCAAGCGGGGCTGAAGACGGCTGGAATGCCAGAAACCGGTCCTCGGAAGCTTGTTTCCGGTCCAGGGAAGACGTGGCTTGGCAGTTCGGGCTGGACTGTTCCCATGAGGCACAGGGTCAGACTGATTTGCATATAGCCATGTCTGAACTGGGGTGGCAGAGTGGGCTAAAGAACGGTGATGGATTAAACCCAGATCTTTTGACTGGGTGTGAGTGTTTGATTGATTCAGATGCTCCGTCCATCACCACCCCCTTTTGTACCGCTTTTGGCCGCCATAAGTGTGGCAGGGTATGCTCAGACGTGAGTCCCTTGCTCACTTTGCCACTGGATTCAAGCAAGCCGGGCTGAAGACGGCTGGAGTGCCAGAAACCGGTCCTCGGAAGCTTGTTTCCGGTCCAGGGAAGACGTGGCTTGGCAGTTCGGGCTGGACTGTTCCCATGAGGCACAGGGTCAGACTGATTTGCATATAGCCATGTCTGAACTGGGGTGGCAGAGTGGGCTAAAGAACGGTGATGGATTAAACCCTGATCTTTTGACTGGGTGTGAGTGTTTGATTGAGTCAGATGCTCCGTCCATCACCACCCCCTTTTGTACTGCTTTTGGCCGCCATAAGTGTGGCAGGGTATGCTCAGACGTGAGTCCCTTGCTCACTTTGCCACTAGATTCAAGCAAGGCGGGCTAAAGACGGCTGGAATGCCAGAAACCGGTCCTCGGAAGCTTGTTTCCGGTCCAGGGAAGACGTGGCTTGGCAGTTCGGCTGGACTGTTCCCATGAGGCACAGGGTCAGACTGATTTGCATATAGCCATGTCTGAACTAGGGTGGCAGAGTGGGCTAAAGAACGGTGATGGATTAAACCCAGATCTTTTGACTGGGTGTGAGGGTTTGATTGATTCAGATGCTCTGTCCATCACCACCCCCTTTTGTACCGCTTTTGGCTGCCATAAGTGTGGCAGGGTATGCTCAGACGTGAGTCCCTTGCTCACTTTGCCACTGGATTCAAGCAAGCCGGGCTGAAGACGGCTGGAATGCCAGAAACCGGTCCTCGGAAGCTTGTGTCCGGTCCAGGGAAGACGTGGCTTGGCTGTTCGGGCTGGACTGTTCCCATGAGGCACAGGGTCAGACTGATTTGCATATAGCCATGTCTGAACTGGGGGGGCAGAGTGGGCTAAAGAACGGTGATGTATTAAACCCAGATATTTTGACTGGGTGTGAGTGTTTGATTGATTCAGATGCTCCGTCCATCACCACCCCCTTTTGTACCGCTTTTGGCCGCCAGAAGTGTGGCAGGGTATGCTCAGACGTTATTCCCTTGCTCACTTTGCCACTGGATTCAAGCAAGCCGGGCTGAAGACGGCTGGAATGCCAGAAACCGGTCCTCGGAAGCTTGTTTCCGGTCCAGGGAAGACGTGGCTTGGCAGTTTGGGCTGGACTGTTCCCATGAGGCACAGGGTCGGACTGATTTGCATATAGCCATGTCTGAACTGGGGTGGCAGAGTGGGCTAAAGAACGGTGATGGATTAAACCCAGATCTTTTGACTGGGTGTGAGTGTTTGATTGATTCAGATGCTCCGTCCATCACCACCCCCTTTTGTACCGCTTTTGCCCACCATAAGTGTGGCAGGGTATGCTCAGACGTGAGTCCCTTGCTCACTTTGCCACTGGATTCAAACAAGCCGGGCTGAAGACGGCTGGAATGCCAGAAACCGGTCCTCGGAAGCTTGTTTCCGGTCCAGGGAAGACGTGGCTTGGCAGTTCGGGCTGGACTGTTCCCATGAAGCACAGGGTCAGACTGATTTGCATATAGCCATGTCTGAACTGGGGTGGCAGAGTGGGCTAAAGAACGGTGATGGATTAAACCCAGATCTTTTAACTGGGTGTGAGTGTTTGATTGATTCAGATGCTCCGTCCATCACCACCCCCTTTTGTACCGCTTTTGGCCACCATAAGTGTGGCAGGGTATGCTCAGACGTGAGTCCCTTGCTCACTTTGCCACTGGATTCAAGCAAGCCGGGCTAAAGACGGCTGGAATGCCAGAAACCGGTCCTCGGAACCTTGTTTCCGGTCCAGGGAAGACGTGGCTTGGCAGTTCGGGCTGGACTGTTCCCATGAGGCACAGGGTCAGACTGATTTGCATATAGCCATGTCTGAACTGGGGTGGCAGAGTGGGCTAAAGACCGGTGATGGATTAAACCCAGATCTTTTGACTGGGTGTGAGTGGTTGATTGATTCAAATGCTCCCTCCATCACCACCCCCTTTTGTACCGATCCTGCAGGAAGAAAGCAGGCGGCAATGCAAGGTCATTTGCACGAGATCAGTTTTTGTCAGTATGTCCCCTTGAAGTGGATGTGTGGACATTGCAAGCAGGAGTTACCCTCGGAAGTATGAACGTTTGCAGGTCATTCTGAACATAAACTTGCAAATATTCCCTTCCTTCGAGGCCTTCAATTGCACTAACCGTGTGTGCCATTATGCCGTCATGAATACATGCCCCGACCAGTTAGGGACACGAACTTCGGGTCTGTTTTTGTTGGTGAATAAAATGTACACTGTATAACAAGGTTTTGTACAAATTCGAATCAGAGTCTCAATGTCTCATTGCTTGTGTTTGTGAAATCATTTGTAAAACACGCTACTTGGGCGCCATGTGCTCCTGCTGCCTAAGAGCACTTGTATCATAGATCTTGTTACAGCATACTTATTCATCTTCATGGTCCCCAGTAAGTCAGATAAGCTTTATGCATCATGCCTCAGTATAACAGGTGGAAGTACCAAAGGTGCAGTACAAATGAGCATGTGCAATGCAATGAAAGTTTGAACTACTGGCGTTGCAGCAATCTGAAACCTTGACAGCGATGCCTCTCTCCATATCTGTATCCCAAACCTTTGCATCTGCACCTGCCAGCTGCCCTCCATGCTCAGTCCTACACTCACCTTGCCATACAGCTCAAGTTATCCGAGCTCTAAGGCCAGGAGCCCCAAACGATTTGCATTCTGGGACTTGTAGTTCTGGATTTATGCTGGAAGCTCGGTGGCCTAATCACACTTCACCTGGACCCCTTGAGATTGTGAACTGTGACACTCGCCCGTCCTGGTAGCTGACAAGGATTAAACGCTGTTGAGTGAGATGCAGCCTGTTTAGTAAGAGGTGTCTTACATGTGTCCAGATTGACAACATCCTCTCAGTTAATTTCCATACTCTTAAATCCTACACTTTCCTTATCCAAAACCATAACACGCGTCATGCATCACCACACCGCAAAAGTAAATAGAATTAACATCGATGCTAGAAAACTACTTGCACACTTTACATATCACTGGTGAAGCAACATCTATCTTGGCTAAAATCTCCCTCGCGCTGCGCCCTCCTCCACCAGAAGGTCTCCACTTCATGGTCACTTTAAGCACAGGGCAGAGGTGTTTCTAAAGGCTCAGTTAATGCCTACTTTAGGGTATCCACATGGGGTACACTTGAATACAATCCTATAAATGAGAGTATTTTACAGCGCGAATGCGCTGAAAACCTGGGACAGATCCTGCCCTCTTAGAGCGATGGACACTCCTGTGGGGTAAAGCACAGTTAGCATAGCAAAGCCTCCCTGATTGTTGTGGCACCTTCCCTGCTTGACTGTCTTTCCTCCAAGTATCTTTTTTTTTATTTCTTGTTTTAACTGTCGCCTGCCCAAGATCAGGAAGCAGACATGCCAAACCGGCACCTCCTCACCACTTCTTGTCAGCCAATAGCAACCCCCATGCCCAGCATACACAGAGAACTACACTGCTATGGCACAGCACTACCAACTGCCTGCCTTCCTGCCCCTACACTGTTACCCCACGGTGCAGCCACAGGACAGTGGCTACATTGCCCGTGTCTGCCCCGCAACACGTTGTTCCTGCCATGGAGGTTTCCCACAGCCGGGTGCAGTTAATAAATACAGGGGCCCAAAGATATGTGGCATCGCAGAATAAGAACGGACGTGGTACAGGTAGGCTCTTTTTTATTTATTTATTAGTTTTCACTTTTATATAGTGCAAACTTTACCCGCAGGTATCAGAGCGCTTTAAATCAGCATGCTTATAACAAGCAAGACTAGCACTCTATATTACTGCCAACTTTGCTTCGCATAAGCAACAGCTAACCATTCACAAAAGATATTTATATACCAATCGCAAATTTAAAAAAAGATTTATGCAAAGCATTGTCATTTACAATGCCAGTAACTCAAACTTTAATGCTGCAAGACCTATTGCATTGTAAATGCTTGTTTAGGAGTCTTCAGCTGGCACAGCAGAATGCCAATGTTGCCAAGTACTAATGCTACGAAATGTTGATTTCCCTCCTCGTCCGTCTTCTCGTCCCATTCCTTACATATGAGCAGTTCGCCTGCTCCACAGCTCACCTAGCTGAGGTCAATATACTTCCCCCAGGATGGCGCCAACTACCAAGCATGCATGAAGGGAGAAGGACATCACCAAGACAACCTGTTCTTTTCATTCTGTGCTGCAGAACGATGTCTCGCGAGGTCAAAGGTAAGTTTTGTTGCTGCTTTTGTGTTTCTAAAGTTATATGGCAATGGGGTAACGTGAAAAGCCACTGGACCCGTAAACGATTTGAATGGTGGTGTCTAATTTTTTTACTTATACAAAAGGACACCAAGGGTTGAGGTAAAACAAATTGCACCTGCTTTCACCTGTGGCTTGTAATTCAAATTGATGGTGCTTGTGATTCCAAGGAACACAACCCAGTTTGTTCCGTCAAGGGCAAAGCCCAAAATTGTAGTGTATAATAAGAAATCAGCACCCATCCAGAAAGTATTGTCTTTATAGTCTCAAATGTCCACAGTACATATAAAAATGCACAATCTTGTAAAAAAAGGGATCCAAATTCTTGCAGAGTTTCTTGTTCAAGTTCTTTATTATAGTATTCCAGCACAAGAAAAATCCAAGAACACAAATGGATTTACTTCTTAACCAGCCAACGCATTTCGTCTCTTACAATAAGACTTCTTCAGGGCTAAGGATAAAACATACCATAATTAGACACCATACACCATTTACATATACAGTTGAGTTAAGGATAACAAATCTACAAAAAACCACCTAAAATTGTGTTGTCTCCATGTGATTTACCCAAGTTGGCCAATGAATTAAATTCAAAAGAAATGTTATGCAGAAAAATAGGGAGGATTGATTGAACAAACAGAACAGAAGGAAGCACTGTTCTTTAAAAGAACCCTACTTATTCCACTATGGTGCTCACAAACGTTTTTTGTCTGTGTACAAGGTTTACAGAAAACTAATAAAGTTACAATACAAAACACAATTACACAACAGAAAAAACAACAAAAACCTGGACCTGTAGCATACCTTCAATGAGAAATGGTAATCATACATCAATACATCATGGTAAATTTCCTCAAAAACAGCATATTAAGGTAATTTTCTGGAAAATGCAAAACAGAAACAATTTCAACTTTAGATTATATAACAGAAAAAGGAGAAGTCAAGCACGAAAGTAATATCATTTGAGTAGCAATCTAGTTCAGAAAGGTTATCCATTGTTACCTATTACGAAACTTTGGAGTGTCTGATTGTTTGTGAGCATAAAATATCTCCCTGAATTCAAGGCATACTCTTATCAGTTTATTAACTGATTCATCTCAAACGGTACATTGTTATCTAAGTAACCGCTGGGTCTTGTAACCAAAAAACTATTGATAGCCATGAGTGAAACCCAGGTTATTTTTAAGATGATATGGGACATTATAGTGTCCCTTAACCTCTTGGCTGCTAATGACAAGGGTAACTCGTCATGGACTTTCCATTGATTTCAATGGAAATTATATGAGAAGCCTAATAATGCCTTAGCAGTGAAGGTGTTAAGACTGTTATGTTATGTTATGTTATGTTAAAAAATTTATACCGCGCACGTACACCGAGACGGTTTCTTGGCGCTCATAACAAACATAGCTAGCCAGGGCAGGAGAGTTACTCAGAAGCCGCCTTGAAAAAGTGTGTTTTAAGGGTTTTGCGGAACAGCTCATATGAGGTGAGATGGCGAAAGGAAGAAGGGAGGGAATTCCAGTAGGAGGGGCCTAAGAAAGAAAAGCATGATCCTCCATGTTTTTTGCGGCGGAAAGATGGAATGCAGAGGAGATTATTGGCAGAAGACCGTAAGTTGCGGATTGGGGAGTAACGCTTAAGTTTGGAGGAAATGAAAACTGGGGCCTGGTCATGCAATGATTTGAAAAGAGTGCAGCCTAGCTTAAAGAAGCATCGTTTAGCCACTGGGAGCCAATGAAGGCTCCTCAGAAGGGGGAGACATGCTGGTGTTTGGGCTGGTGGTACACCAGGCGTGCTGCCTGGTTCTGAATCAGCTGAAGTTTGTGAAGCTGATAGGCAGGAATCCCCACATACAGAATGTTGGCGAAGTCAATTCTGGAGATGACCAGAGCCAGTATTACTAGAATGAGTGCCTCTCTAGTTAGAAACCTACAGATCTTGCGGATCCTGCGTAGCTGGAAAAAGCAGGATGATGTTACCGCAGAGATCTGAGGTTTCATGGAGAGATCCTCCGAGATGATCACTCCTAGGCTTTTCACAGAGCTGACCGGGCAGGGGGGGAGACCCAGAGAGGGAGGCCAATAGTTGTCATCCCAAGGACTGGAAGGACCACCTACCAGGACAAGTTCCGTTTTAGACGGATTCAGCTTGAGCTGGCTGTGAGCCATCCAGTCCGAGATGAGTAACATGGTTGTTTGGAAGTTGAGGCGAGAGGAAGGTGTAGTGTCCAGGGGAAAGATCAGTTGTAAATCATCGGCATAATTGTATATTGTAGCAGAAGAATGGCGGAGAGAGGCCATGAGAGGTTGCATATACAAATTAAAAAGGAGGGGGGAGAGAGCCGAACCCTGGGGGACACCACAAGTGAGGGGGAGAGAAGAAGCGGAAAAGGTGGAAAGGTGGACTGCCTGGGAACGGTCCTGCAAGAAGGATCGAACCCAGTCGAGGGCAGTGCCCCGAATGCCGGCGTTTCTGACACGGTCGATCAAAATTGTGTGATCGACCGTGTCAAAAGCCGCCGACAGGTCTAACAATACAAGGGCCTGGGAGATATTGTTGTCAGCTCCCGTTCGAAGTGTGTCCATCACAGCTGCAATCACCATTTCCGTAGAATGCAGGGGGCGAAAGCCCGCCTGCTGGGGATCAAGGAAGAAAGAAGACTCAATAAAGGTGCTCAAGCATTTAGTGACGTAGGTCTCTAAGATCTTTCCCAAGAAAGGGAGAAGGGAAATCGGTCTATAGTTGCTTAGCACTAGGGGGTCTGCACTGGGCTTTTTCAGGATGGGTAACACTACCGCCTGCTTGAAAGCTTCAGGGACGACACCTGATGTTAAAGAAGAGTTGAGAAGGGCTAGAGCGGGGTCAGGGAAGTGCATAAAGATTTCTTTGAAAATGTGTGGGGGGCAGCAATCCTTTGGGGACCCGGAGCTAACTTTGTGAAGAAGACTGTTGAATTCGGTGATGGAAATAGGAGGGAAGGATAGAAATTTCTGAGAATTTTCCGGGGGGAGGGGAAGTGATTTGGAAGGGGAAGGTGGAGAGATATTATTTTTAATGGTGGAGATCTTATCTTGAAAGAAAGCATTGAGCTCATCACACAAAGCCTGAGTGGGAACAGGTGGGAGGGTGACACGATCGGGGAGGGAGAGCTCATTGACTATTGAAAAGATGTCTTTGGCTTTTGAAGCCGACGCCAGGATTTTACCAGAGAAATAGAAAGTTTTAGCCTCTAGAATGGAGGATTTGTATTTGCTAAGTAGGTTTGTAAATTCAGTCTTGAGTGCTGGGTCATATTTGTGGCGCCAGCGCCGTTCGGCTTGCCGAAGAGCCAATTTGTCTAATTTCAGCTGGTCCGTGAACCAGCGCTGGGCATCGTGGGGGCGTGAGACTTTGATAGCCTTTAGAGGGGCTACAGAATCAGCTGCTGTCTTCACCCAGTATTCGAGAGCGGAAGCTTGATCCGAGACAGATTCTGAGGCAGAGGGGGCTGAAGTCGCCAGAAGGGAATGGAGTATTGACATGTCGGCATTCTTCCAATTGCGGGCTGTGATGCTAACGGGGCGCGGGGGGCGAGAAAACCTGGGAAGATCAATGGAGAAAGAGACAAAGTAATGGTCTGACCAGGTGCAGGGGGTGATCGATGGAGGAGAATCATCGAGATTGGCAGTCCAAACCTGGTCGAGTATGTGCCCCTTACAGTGGGTGGGGGCAGAAATCAGTTGCTGACATTTCAGGCTGGTGAGGGTGTCTGAGAACAGCTTAGAAAGTCGGCATTCTTGGGGGTCAGTGGGCCAGTAATTAAAATCTCCCAAGATAAGGATTCTAGAGTGATTTATAAGAAGCTGGGAGAGAAGTTCCCCAACAGCTTCAGCAAAAGCCGGCATGTAGGTGGGAGGTCTGTATATGAGGACACAGGTAAGGGAGGTAGTGGTTGAGCGAAGCTGGATGACGAGGGTTTGAGAATTGGGAATGGGAGTGCAATTTAGAGTAGAAAATACGTGTTCCTTGCGAATAATAGCTGCTACTCCTCCGCCAGCTTGCCCCCCGGGGCGATTAACATGAAGAATGTAATAGCCAATGGGGAGGGCGGCCAGAATATCGGGTGCAGAGTCCTCCGTCAGCCAAGACTCAGATAAGAAGAGGATATCTACGTTAGTATCTTCTAATAAACAGTAGATTTCTAGTTGGTGTTTCACCAAGGAGCGCGTATTCAAGTAAAGGATGGTGAGAGTGCAACTGACAGGTATAGGTGATGGGGAGTTAGCGAGAACATGGGAGGGAACAGGTCCAGGCAGGGGAGGGAGAACCAGACAGGGGGTGGTGGAAATGCCGCACTCATGAGCCCGCCTGATGGCCTCGGGTGGCAGGGGGACTGGGTGTTGAAGGGAAAGCAAATCCGCGGGCGAGTACCTGAATGTTTGGGCAGAGTGAAGGGCCGCAGGACGCAGCCGGCCGCGGACGGGCGCAGACGGGCAGGACTTTGGCTTGACTTCGGCGCGAAGTCGGCGCTCCCGCTGCGCTCGTCCGCTGCGCTTCCGCCATGCCGTCATTTCATATGACGAGGGCGTGAAACCACTATACCGCTAACCTGCGCTGGGTGCGTCAGGGCGGAAGTGGGGAAGAGGAATGCGGGCTATGGCGCTCCAGCGTACGACCCTCCGCACAAACGGCACTCAGCCGGGGCGGACCGGGGTCAGGAGCGAGGGAAACAGGTAAGAATGCCCACAGAGAGCAACAACAGAGCCAGTTGCCGTTGTATTGCTGTTATACCTGAGTAACATCTCTTGCATTGGATGAAATCCTGCATAATATATTACAACAGACTATGTGATTACCTCTTTGTTCTGACGAGAAGTGTTTAAGAGGACAGAACCCATACAAAGTCAGGATTCCCTGTCTGTTAGATAGCTGTATTGCTCACACTGAAAATAAATGCCATATTAACATCAGTATCATGATATTACTCATTAAATTAAGATGGAAAGTTTTTAGATCATATAGTCACTAAACACATTTAAAATTAGAAAACTACCTGTTTTTGCTGTGCTTACTCTTAGTAGTCTGAGCATGATTCATAGAAAGAAACAGAAAGGAAAGAATGTCATTGTGAGTATATATAATATACTAGTTATTTAACAATTCTAATTTGGGTCATGTATAAAAACTCACAAATTCACAGATTCAGGCCTTCAAAGTTAATCATGACATCCTTTCTTTACAATACTAGAGTCACAAACTGGTTACGCTTAAACCTAGTATCTTATAGGAAAATCTCTACCAAAACACAACCTTCAATGCATAATATGCAACCCATATTCTATTAAGTACCAACATTGAACATGATTTTATCATTCTCCTTAAATTATATACAGTATATCGTTAATGGACCAGATAGTAGCTTTCCCAATTTCGCTTATTCTCTACAGCATCTTGTTGAGGCAACTTTGAATTGATATACTGTTCTCGTCAGAAAAAAGAGGTAATCGCATAGTCTGTTGTAATATATTATGCAGGATTTCATCCAATGCAAGAGATGTTACTCAGGTCTAACAGCAATACAGTCATAAGGGACACTATATTGTCCCATATCATCTTAAAAATAACCTGGGTTTCACTCATGGCTATCAATAGTTTTTTGGTTACAAGACTAGGCTGTTACTTAGATAACAATGTACCGTTTGAGGAGAATCAGTTAATAAACTGATAAGAGTATGCCTTGAATCCAGGGAGATATTTTATGCTCACAAACAATCAGACACTCCAAAGTTTCGTAATAGGTAACAATGGATAACCTTTCTAGAACTAGATTGCTACTCAAATGATATTACTTTCGTGCTTGACTTCTCCTTTTCTGTTATATAATCTAAAGTGAAAATTGTTTCTGTTTTGCATTTTCTAGAAAATTACCTTAATATGCTGTTTTTGAGGAAATTTACCATGATGTATTGATGTATGATTACCATTTCTCATTGAAGGTATGCTACAGGTCCAGGTTTTTGTTGTTTTTTCTGTTGTGTAATTGTGTTTTGTATTGTAACTTTATTAGTTTTCTGTAAACCTTGTACACAGACAAAAAACGTTTGTGAGCACCATAGTGGAATAAGTAGGGTTCTTTTAAAGAACAGTGCTTCCTTCTGTTCTGTTTGTTCAATCAATCCTCCCTCTTTTTCTGCATAAAACTTCTTTTGAATTTAATTCATTGGCCAACTTGGGTAAATCAAATGGAGACAACACAATTTTAGGTGGTTTTTTGTAGATTTTTTATCCTTAACTCAATTGTATATGTAAATGGTGTATGGTGTCTAATTATGGTATGTTTTATCCTTAGCCCTGAAGAAGTCTCATTGTAAGAGACGAAACGCATTGGCTGGCTAAGAAGTAAATCCATTTGTGTTCTTGGATTTTTCTTGTGCTGAAATACTATAATAAAGAACTTGAACAAGAAACTCTGCAAGAATTTGGATCCCTTTTTTTACAAGAATGTGCATTTTTATATGTACTGTGGACATTTGAGACTATAAAGACAATACTTTCTGGATGGGTGCTGATTTCTTATTATACACTGGTGTCTAATTTTGATCAAAGTAAACATTGTTTTTCTTTTGCTTTGTATAATATGTAACCGCTTTTGTGTTTCTAGGTTGAGCATAGCGCAGCGCGCATGTGCTGCGCTAGGAAAACGACCTCTTGGAATCACTCTGGACTTTACACTAACCCTGGGCATAGTTCACGTAGTAGCGCTACGCATAGCTATGCGAAGTGCACTTCGCACTAAGCAAGCTACGCGAACTGCGTAGTGCGGTAGGGAAGATGCTGTTCGCACTGATTGCACAGTGCCGGATGCTTGTCCACACTGTGCAATCATTGCAAACCGCATCTTTCACAGTACAAGCGGTCGTTTTCTGCCGCTCGAGTAGATGTGTACTCGAGCGGCAGCTTCCTCAACGCGGACTGGTAGTTTCTCGACGCGAGCGGTCGCGAGCATACGCGACCACTCGCAATGAGAAACCTGACCTCCCCGCGTTGAGAATCTCGCAAGGAGGTTTTGTTTTCCACGCTCGCGATCGGCAACTTGATGTTGCTGATTGCGAACAAGGAAAAAGTCTTGCCAGGATGTTATTTTGCTCGCTCACGGACGGCAACTTGACGTTGAGGACCGCGAGAAGGGGGAGATGATTTCCACTCTGCAGGTGCTCTCCAGGGCACGTCTCCATTTGTATCCCCTCATGCATCACCTTCCTTTACCATTGGGATCCAGCTTCTCAGGAATTCTAGGCTCTCATTCTAGGTAACCCAGAGATTTGGGAGTCTCACAGGGGTGGTTGACACCTCTCAATCTTTCAAGGGGTTTCAGTCTCACTCCTCCTCCCCTGGTGTATCTTGAAGACTGAAGCATGAGCCAAAGGATGGGGGGCAATTCTGGGAGTTTCCGAGGCCCATGGTAGATGGTCCTGCTTCACAGGTCTTCAGTCCTCGAGTGGGAGAGAGTGGTTTCTTTGGTTTGCTCATCTCCTTCGGTGTATGGGGTCTATGTCCAGGCAGACAACCAAATTGTGCATGCCTATGTCAACCAGCAAGGGGTGGATGAGACGTGCTCTGTTTCTCTTTTCCCAGGATATTGGCCTGTGTGTTGAGAGGAATCTCTCCTCTCTATCTCACTGCAGCCTATCTTCCAGGGAAGGAGAATGGGCCTGTGGATCCTTAAACAGGGTGTTCCCCACATCTGTGACAATGTGTCGATCGCTCCTTCTGTTTCAACAGATTCTCTCCAGGTTTGGTCTTCCCTGGCTGAATCTTTTTGCTTCAGAGGAGACTGCCCTTCTCCCTCAGTTTTACAACCTGATTCCCTCAATATCAGCATGGGCGACGATACATTCTCCATCCCGTGGTCTCAGGGGCTCCTGTTTGCCTTTTCCTGTTTTCCTTGATTTCCAGGGTTCTTGGGATAATTCTAATGGTTTGGGTGTATGTGGTGCTAGACATCACAGAATTATCCCAGAGACCTTTGTTTCCCCTTCTTTAGGGCTTGGCACTGTGTCCCCATTGGCGGAGCCCCATTCACCCATCTCCGCTGCGTGTACCTCTCCTTAGCCTGCCCTCTCTCATGCGCCTCCGGCTGGGGTAACACACTTTAGAGGCTGACATTGTTGGCCAGGGTTGTTAGCTTGAGGTAGATCAGAGCATCCAGTTGTCTTGTCCGCCTTCAACCCTGAAGTCTTGCAGTTGTCAGTGGAAGAAGGTTGACTCTTAGTGTAGGAAGAAAAGGGTGTGTCCTGTTTCCTGCGATCCTGTCAGGCAGTTAGACTTTTCAAGAGATGGATTTGTGTTGGGTCCAGTGGTCTCTACTCTTTGTGCCCAGTGGGCCACTATTCTTGTCTTCAGAGGTCCAGATATGTCTTCTGTTTTTCCCTTGGTGGCACACCTCTTGGGGAGGTTTTTGTTTAAGTGTCCTGTGTCCCGCTCTCGGTCCCCCCTTGGGATCCTCTATTGGTGCATCAGGCATTGACAGGTCCTCTGTCTGTGCCTCTTTCTTCAGCTGACCTTAAATTTCTTTCTGCTAAGGTTTTGTTTTTGGTGGCAGTTTCTTCTGGTCGCAGGGTTGGTGAAATTGGGGCTTTGCTGGCTTCTCCCCCTTTTTTACATTTCTGTCCTGGCAAGTTTCATCCCAGCAATTATTTCTGCCCAAGGTCTTGTTAGCTTTCTACTGTCAGGAGGATATTGTCCTTGTGTTTTTTTGTTTTACCCCTACTCCTACGGTGGAGGAGATTCTTCATTCTCTGAATGTTTTGAGAGCCAATCGCATCTACCTGGACCATACCAGTTCTTTTCGGCTGGTGAATTTGTTGTTTGCCACCTATGGTCTCTCAGGGAAGGGTATCAAGCCTTCTTTGTCCACTTTGAGTCAGTGGGTGAAGTGTGCTATTTGATTGTCATACAAGGCTACTCACCCTTCTCTTCCATCTTCTGACCACAGGCATCTACTCAAAGTGTTTCGTCATCCTGGGGATTATTTAAGGGGGCATCCCTTTGTGACAATTTGTAATGATGCTTCATGGGCCTCTCCCAAAACGTCTGCTTTCCATTCAGTTGGAGATGGCTTTGTCCTCAGACTTTGGGGCTCATGTTTTGTCGGCTATACATAATCAATGATTTATGCTGTTTTTGCATTGATGAATAAATCCAGTGTTGGGCATCCTCCTTGGTTTCAGTATGAATCAATCACCATGCACTTAGTTATGGGCTCATGTGTAAGGAATGGGGCGGGAAGAGGGATGAGGAAGTAATGCCCAGTTACTTACTGGTAATCTTCATTACTCTGAATCCAGGTCTTCCGGTTTAATTCCTGAGCCCATCCCTCCCTCCCAGGTTTCTGTTTATGGTAATTATTTTTTTTCTATTTTATGAGTTTATTTGGTATTCTCAGGCTGTCTTGTTGACATCCTTCCCCCCTTATGCATGCAGGGTAATCAGCACCATGATGGGGGAAATATTTTGACCTCAGGTAGGTGATAGGCTCTGGGGAGCAGGCGAACTACTCATGCGTAAGGAATGGAAAAGGAAGACCTGGACTCAGAGTAATGAAGATTAATGGTAAGAAACTGGGCATTCCACTTCATGCCTCTTTCGTCCGCCACTCCCTACATCCTGTGACTTCACCTTTCTCTTGCTGGTTCCTTTTTATCCTGTTTCTCCCTCTCTGACTCCTTTGCTTTTAGCCAAAGCCTGCTGATGAAAAACAAGTCCCGGTTCCCAAAAATGAGTGCAGGGGCACACCACCTGCAACCATCGGCACAAATTAAGCACTGTAACTAGGCATTTCATCTTTCTAATGTTGATAAAATGAGAAAAATTGGGTGGAGAAATAGTAACATGTGTGAATTAGTGCTATATACAAGATCGGTTACCAACGTTGTTGTACAGGAGCTAAAGCTTGGTACTCACATACAAGGTGCTCTCTCCAGGACAGTACACGACTGTCTTCTCCCCTCGCTGGGCCTCTGTGTTGGTTAGTGGTCGAACTCTGTCCATAAAATAGAAGAGATAGTGTGGCTTTCAGTAAGAGTAACAATGAGAACGTTAGCTTTCCTAGATGGACAGTAAAGTAGAGTTCTAATTTTATTAGCAGACGAGAGTATGAGGATAACATACATTGCATTATAAGTAAACAGCTTAAGAATCCAAAAGAACTCACATAAAAAAAATGAGGTAGGGAGAAGCAGAGGTTCATTCAGCTTCCAAGCCATACTTATCATCAATCAAATAAGGGGAAGAATGAACCACAAAGGTCTCAGGGGCAGATGTATCATCATTGTATTTTGTGAGTCCTTAATAGCGGATTTTACCGATTTGCTATTAAGGACTCGCAAAATGCAATGTATGTAGGTTTCGCAATTTAAATAGCGATTCCTACGCATTCCTTATTTGCGACTCACAAATTGCGAGTCGCAAATAAGGAATGGCTTCCCATTCATTTCTATTGGCCCTAGAGGCCCATAGAAAGGAATGGGACTTGCCCAATAGGTACTCACAAATTGCACATGCAATTTCAAGGGTGCAAGGGTGCCAAAAGGACACCCTGTTGCACCCCTGAAATATGCATGTGCGCCCATGTGGTACACATACATGCCCTAAGGGCATTTCTAGGATATCGCAAATTTCCACCAATTTGAAGTTGGTGGTAATTTGCGATTCCTTAAGACTAGATCGCAAATTTGGGGTGCTTCTAGAATTACATTTAAGGAATCGCAATTTGCGATACCTTAGATGCATTTGCAAAATAGGGAATCACAAATTTTGTAATTCCTTATTTTGTGATGGCCTTTGGGGATGATACATCCCAAAAGGCTTTTTCTCATTCGGAAACGACCCGATTCTGCGATTCGGCCCGTTTGCGAACTGGAAAACCCTTGATACGTCTGGCCTTTAGTACCAGAGTCTCAGGAATATTGTATCGGAGCCCCTTATCAATACGTTCACAGTCTCCGGCGTATATAATCTCCACTTAGTTTGGTTTGGTGGATAGTGTCATCATAGAGTCTTTCAATTGAGTGTTCCATACTCCAAGTGACATAATAGCCTACACCAGGAGGGAGACTGTCTGGATGTTGACAGCGGTAAGTGGATTAAATTACATTCTATCCTGTAGGTAAATCTTTATTAAGGGAAAGGAATAGAATAGGGATAAGACCTAAAACAACGTCGGTGTAAAGTTGATGAGTCACTAATCCATGACACCTAGTGGTCGGGTCAACATTTTTCGGCCTGCAACAGTCCTTGTGGGTCTATAGCCTTCGTCAGGACCAGAAGTGTGATGGCCTTACACTTTAGGGGTTTCCGGGGTTGTGCAGCTGGGCGGACTCACTCACACGTCTTCATCAGAGAGCACCATATTGATAGTTATAGGCACCATCTTTGGACTATAACTCAAGCAGACATTTCAATTACGCCATGGCATGGAGGCGTTTTTGAACATGAGGTTTTAGCCTTTGGCTTAGAACTGTCCTTCACAGTGCTACTGCATGTCTCTCGCCAGCCGAAATGTCTGCCAACCCCAAATAACTGAATACAGCAAGCCAATTATGATTATGGCCAGATTTACTAACCTTTCTGGTAATAAATCACTGCCACAAAAGGTGCTGCACTGAAATGTGTGAAATGGAGAGACATACTATATCCACAAAGATATGGGGCTGTTTTTCTCTGCCCCTGCAGTGGTGCACTTTAGGCTGGCTTGCATAATGCGCACACATTTGTACATAGTGCAAGGGTGTGCTGGTGATGCAAAGCAGTGATTTTGTCCTGGAAAAGTACTCTTTCAGGACAAATTATGGAGAAAACGTTTCTCAAACTTTACGCCTGTCACAAGGAGACATTCATTAATTGATGGAATATCTTGTCTACCTTTGTTTTTTAATAGACAGGGCTTTGCATTAAAATCTATCGGAATGCCCATGTAACACCCACAAAACTTTAGGCCTACTTTCCAATGCATATCAGGATTTCCCCTGTAGAGTAAATCCCAAAACAGCACTTTGCTCCGGTTTGCATCACTTTTGTAATGCAAACACTAATAAAGTGTTAGTAAATCTGTCCCATAGTCCTAAGAAACAAAAAATGAAGGACCTAACTATCAATGGCAAAGATGGAACATTGTTGCAGAACTATCTTAAAATAAAATCACACCCTTGCATTGAAATTTACCTAGATATGAGTCAACGACAAATATGTTGATCCATGTATTTAACAAACTGGCAAGGTATCTTGCCCATCCTTGTCTTCATTGTAAGGTTGTCCAAGTGTATTTGCGAGAAGGGTGTGAAAGAGAACAATTTTTCATTTTATGTTCTTTTCAATAACAACAGTATCCGATGAAAGCAATCAATAATCTCATTATTCAAGCCCTGTGGGGCAAACCTCAGTGAGGCAATGGCCCTGTTCAAGGACTCTGAGGGCAGTCAGCAGAAACAGACAAAAGGGCTATGTATCTGCTTCATATGAGGTGTTTTTTATTGCATTTTAAGAATGTATGCCTTTAAATGCCATCTTAAACTTTTTATCCTTATAGTTGTTTAGAAGAGATAATAAATATTCATGGATAAGTGAAGCAGATTGAAGGGGTAGCTGACTGCACTTGAGGGACAGATGTAATTAATGGAGGGGGCATTTAGAAGAGACACATAGCACACAGAGGGACTGGGTGTTTGGGGCATTATTTGAGACTACTAAGAGCTACACGAAGATGGTGTTTTCACTGTGTCTAGTGGCTTATACAGGGGTACTGTTGCTGCAGAGGGATGAAGACAGTGTGACTGAGTGTGAATGTGAGTTTTCCGACGTGAGCATCTCAGTGGTCTGTCTGTGGACAAATGTACCTACCTGGTTGAAATAATGATCCCTTTGTTGTGGTGGTTGAGCACTATGTGCATCACTTTCGCATGGCACATTTGCAAGAATATTTAGGTATTGTCCCGAGTCGGGCATCTCAACACTGTGTCCTGATGATGGTAGTGTAGACCTTGTAGCCATAAGAGACCAAAACATCAACAGTTCCTCCTCTTTTACATCCTTTACAGTATCATCCTACTCATCAGTACACATCATTGTTATAACAAAGAAATAACGGTATGGGACTAGGCATTCATAAGCCTATACAGTTAAGAGGATTTTGCGTTTCCCAGTGATCTTCGGATTGGATTTGTTCTAAATATTGTTTGTGTGACCACCTGGGTGAATACAGTGTTGTTATATTGATTGTTTTCTGGGTAGTGTGCTTTTCTTGTTTTTTGTGGAACAATTCTGTTTATTGAGTCCACAATGTAAATAACACAACTTTTCTGCCAAAAACCAGCGGTCGGCCGCATAGGGCCAGTTGTACATAGGTGCATGCCCACAACCTGGAGGCCTGCAGCGATGAAGGGACCATTTAACAATAAACAAATAAAGAAAGCAAGAGAATTTCCCAGCGAAATGCAAACCAATAAACCCTCCCTCACCCCCGTCTCCTCCCTACCAGAATCATGTACTCGCTACATGTCAAACAGTTATCCCTTGAGGGCCCCTGGTAGGTGTCTCATACTGCAGGGTGGGTTTATGCCACTTCAGCTTCTCGCGGGGGGAGCAAGTGCAAGATCTGCAAGTATTCTGGGCAAGTCACCTCCCTAAATTCTATGGAGAGAATTTGGATGAAGGGGTCCCATAAATCAGAGTAGGGGGTTGCTCTGTTCTCCACTGTGAGACAGTCGCTCCATTGCTAAGGAAAACCAAAGCTTACATAGCCAGGATGCATGGTCCGGGGTGCTCTCAGATCCCCAGGGTGCGAGGATCTCTTGGTGTGCAGCATTTAGCGCTAATGCCATCTGCCGGCCCCGCAGCGAGTGCAACCGGAAAGTCAGGGGATTCGGCAGCCCAAGCAGAGTGTAAGCGGGGAAGTGTAGTGTCAAACACTAAGTCGATGTCACCTAAGACCTGCTCCCAGAATCTGGACAGTTTGGAGCAGTGCCACATGAGTTGAAGGAGAGAACCCATCTGCCCACAGACCCTATAAACAACAAGCCAAACCAGTAAGGATTTAAGGGTTGCACTACCCACAATATACACAAAGGTCGAAGCAAAATCTTATTTGCCAATGTTGCCCACCTCTTAGGTCCACTGCCTAAGGACCTGAGTTATGCAAACAAAAAAGAGAATAGAGAAGCAACAAACAATCAAATATAGTAGATCAAAGTTTTCAAAAAGAAATTAGGTAGGCGATCACGAATGAGTAATAGTCCTTCACTGATGTTCATAAGATGTTTTTATTGCAATCTTCATAAGATATCCTGAGATCAATACAGCCAACGCGTTTCGCCCAGATCGGGCTTCCTCAGGGCTGTAAATATAACCATAAAGTAATCAGGATATATACATCCAAAATTTAAAACACATTTGATTAAGACATCAAAATACATCTAAGACAAAATTCTAACAAATGTTTGCACATGCGGCCCAGTCCATTTAACATTTAAAGACAACAATTGAAGGAGCATAAATAACAAAAATCCCAGGGACAGACCCTCCAACATTTCTCTGAGTGTCCCTTGTTCCATCTGTTGATACGTGCTGGTGTAAGATATTAGTAAGATGCTATTTTGTAGGCAGCCTCTGTATTCTAAAACAGATGTCACTCCATTCTTTTGAGGAGAGAGAGTGCCCTAATTCCTCCTCCCAGCGTAACTGACATTTGGATTTACATGCAGAGCCATTGTCGGGAAGCAGACCATGGAGTTCACAGATAAGAAGCTCATTGTTCTCTTTACGGACCAGCCATTTCTCAAAAACGGTAAGTCAGACGGAGGCTGGCATCTTATAACCTGAAAAGGTCACCCAGTGCCGAGGCTGTAGGTAATGGAATGCATCTGAACCGGCGAGAGAGTAATCTTGTTGAAGTTGATCGAAGGGGATAATTCCCGAAGGGTTGACAAGGGAGCCTACCCGTTTGAACCCTTGCTCGTGCCATCAAACAATTTGGAGCCTCATCCAGGGAAGAAGTCAGGATTATTGACAATCTGTGACATCGGGGAGGGGAACGTCGTCAGGCCCCACCTAGCGGCAATGCAGTTCCATACTTTCATAGTCATAGGAATGGCGAGAGAGGGCACTCCTGACGAGTGCCATGAGGAATTATAAATAAATGCAAGCAGCATATGCATCCTATGCAGCTAGGGATCACGAGAGCGCTTCTACAGGGACACGCTGCGGGCAACTGGTGCAGAGGAGTGAAAAGAAACAAAAAAAAACATAACAAACACAAATCTGCTACAATCAGTAAAACGTGTGGTGACATCAGTCTGTCATGGTGAGAAAATATGTATGGGACATTGGTCAGTCGAGGCTTCGGCGGCCAGCCCAGACTCCCCCACCGGGGGTCACAACTCCCAGAGGAGAAGGTAGAAGGGGAAATGTCTGCACAGCTGGCGCACCTCTCCAAAGCCACCAGCCTTGAGCCCTCTTGCCTGGCATTCCTCTGCTATTTCAGGAGGTCTCCAGCAACACCGGCGATCCGGCTAAAGTGGTGAGCACTGCCTGCCTCTCTTTGGCCATGGTGGCTGTGTCCAGTTTGTGAATCGCGGGGGTTCCTTTCTTCTTGTGGCACCAATGCTGACTGTGTCCTTTGTCATATAGAGAGTCAGACTGTCATGTAGTTCCTTTAAATCTATATAGGATCTCCCTTTTAAGACAACATAAACTGTGGGATTGGTGTCCAAACTGATTCCAGACACCAATCCCTCAGTTTATGTTGTCTAAAAGCACAGATCCTATGTAGATTTATAGAAACTACACAACATGCCACCCCACGTTGGGTGAGATGTTGTGTAGTACCTATAAATCTATATAAGATCTGCGGGTTTAGACAACATAAACTGTGGGATTGGTGTCCAGACTAATTCCAGATACCCCCACCGGATGTGTTAGCCTGTATACCAGCTAGCTCTCAGTGCCACTATGAACTCCTCTTACCAAGGAGAAAATAGTTTCTGGCAACTATCAAACATGACAACTCTGTCCCCTCAGGGATCGTGGAAACAGTACAGTACTTTCCACTCAGTCACTCATGCTCTCTTTGTCTCGGAGAGATACACAGAACAGACAATGTGGATGTTTTCAATAAGCATTTATTGAACCAGCGTCATCCTAATGTAAAATATGTGTGCTGCAACAACCATAAGACAGAAACAGATATATACTGTTGTAAGCACCAAAAGAGAAGGGCCTAGTCTAGCTCTAGGCTGCACCAGGGTTGCCTTGCCTCCGCTGCCTCTCACTAAGCGGGAGCCCCCCAGCTCGGGGTCCTCACTGACTCCGCTCTGCTTGGGAAATTCGGTGAGGGGGTCACACCACCTCTATTTCCTTACCCCGCAATGAACTGACTCAGTAGCGCTGCAGCCTACCTCCTTCTCCAGCTCCGTTACGTCCCAGAAGGCTTCCTGCTCCACAGCCATGGCCGCTCTCGCACCCTGAGGTGCCACCCCCACAGCCGCCTTGGGGTATGAACTCCAGCCGAACGCCTCACCAAGCGCCAGCATCTTTCTGGGCAGCAGCCACTTCACCGCTTTCACTTCAGGCAGCCACCTGCCCTCTTCAGCACAGCTGCTGCACAGCCACGCGGCCACAGGCCCCAGCCCTGAGACCCACCGCAGGGTGTCCTCGGCCACAGATGGGCCCTCGCTGCAGGGGGGGACTCCCTCCACCCTCCGGCGCTGGTCCCTGGCATGGGGTAGACGACAGGAAGGTGATGTCCACTGCTAGTTCTTGGGGGAGTTGGAGAGACACGATGGAACATCTTACCCGACCGCCATCTTGGCCACACCCCTTTTCTTGTTTTTTGAACGTGTAGACTAATTACATTGTTGGATCATGTGGCCAGCAAACTGATAAATAGATTGTAAATAATTCCACCAGGAACACATTCTTTCTGTACAGAGAGTGGAATTGGGGCACAAAGAGTTGTCTTTTTTAAGTCCCTAAAGTGACCTCTCACTCTGTCCCCATTTGAGATCGTCCTCTGTAAGAGCCACCAAGGACCTCCTTCATTACGTCAGATGTCTGCTACCCTGATTGCCCTCTCTGTGTGATCCAAAGTGTGCCCTCTCTCTGTACCCTGTTGCATACCCCATCACGAACTGCTCACCTGATTTCTTTCAAGATGCAAAGCCACCTTACACTATTTGTTCTTGAATGCTTCCAAGTCCAACTCCCTCTGCCCCAGATGCAACCTTTCGATATCCCCAGCTATAACAGTCCTCTCCAAATAGGATTCTGGTTACCGGAAGACAAAGCATTACAGCCATAATAGGGAAGCCATTTACAGATGTGATCTTAGGTAACCCTGGGCGTAGTTCGGGTAGTAGCGCTACACATTGCTACGCGAAGTGCACTTTGCACTACACAAGCTACGCGTAGCTATGCGAACTGCGTAGTACGGTAGGGAAAATGCTGTTCGCAATCATTGCACAGTGCCGAATGCGTGTCCGCACAATGCAATCATTGCAAACGGCATCATGCACAGTGCAAGCAGTCGTTTTCTGCAACTCAAGTAGATTTGTACTCGAGCGGCAGCTTTCTCAACGCGGACTGGTTGTTTCTCATCGTGAGCGGTCGCGAGCATACGCGACCACTCACTACGAGAAACCTGACCTCCGCACAGATTGATGTTGCTGATCGTGAATGAGGAAAAAGTCTCGCCGGCATGTTGATTTTGCTTGCTCACAGACACACCAACTTGATGTTGAGGACCGCGAGCGAGCAAAAAATGCCCGCTAGGCTACACATTTTTGCACTGTGCTATGGGCAATTCGTGTAGCCTGTAGTTGCGCAAACTACGCACACTACGCAAGCGTAGCGTAATTTTCCGCTGAGGCCTAATCTTAGGCTCTCCATCTTTGCCTTTATGTGCTCTGATAAAGTGGGGCTTCTTTTTGTGTGTTCCTAATGCCAATCACCTTTCTGAGTGTTACTCAGGTGCTATATTCATCTGTGCCTCACGAAGGTCCAAACCACTATTTCCCTTGGGTTCTGTTCTCCCTGGCCCCACCACCAATTGCTTCTTTAAGAGCTCCAAAAGCAACTTAAATAAAAAAAGTAGTCACTCCATGCAACATGCTCTGTCCACTAGATGCCCCTCTATTTGGCCTAATTTTAAATACATAAAAATATTAAAAATATAATTCAACTTATTTTAATTAATTCTATACACCACTTGTAATAACAAGTCATACATAATAAAACAAATGTATTTTTTTACTTTAGATGGTATTTTATTTTTAATTTGAACTTCAGAAAAATATTTTTTATTTAATTTAATATATTTAAAATAATTAAAGATTTAATTGAAAAATAAATTAATAGTGCTGTAGCATTTGTTTTTGCTTTGTTCTATATTTATGATAAATATATAAAACTACTTTTCATTAATATTAAATATAAAATATGTGTATAAATTTATTATGAATGTTTTATAAACTTTTAACATTTTCTATACTTCACCATAGGGAAATATTCACCCCGACTCCGGAGTTTCTCTATAGTAATGTTTGCCTTTTTGATAATCAGAACCTGCTTCAGTTTAAGTTTAATTAAACAGTACAGAATACTAATAGGTAAAAAATGATTTCAATAAAAACAATTAAACATATTTGCTTGTTACAGATTGATAAATATTAATGTAAATTAATTTTATAAATTCATCTTAATTGTATGTCAAAATAATTAAAATTAACTTAATTTTATATTCAATATTTAATTATTATCAATACATAGCTTTAAATAAAAGTTATTTTATGAAGTTTGTTAATCAAATTTCTTTATTGATCTTTCTTACGCATATACACTCTTCCAACATTAATTCAATATGTTACATATAACAAACATGACTGTATATAAGAGCCCCACCCTTGTCAACAACATACCTTTGCATTTCAGACCGTTCTAGTAGTGGTATTCCCCATTGATGTGATATTGTGCACATTTTAATGTGGTGGTTATTAAAATCATGTACCATTCCTATTACCCCCGCTAATTGTGGATAGTCCATTGAGTAGGCCCAAAACTGATTCTCTTTCTCAGTTGTTAGTGCCTAATCATTAGAGACCTTCTAATATTTCACCTTCCTCTGTGATGAAGGTGTTGGTTCTCCCATGTCCTCCTCATTCCATTCTGTAAATGTAGTGCTTAATACTTCCCATGTTTCCAGATACCCCACAACCTTTTCATCCCTATGTGAAGTCCTAAGGCTAACCACCTCAGCTATTGATTTGAAGTTTAAATTAAAAAATACATTTCCAGATAAAGTAAAAAAATAAATTGACATTGTTTAATTATGCATTATTATTAAATGATACGTGGATTTAAGAAGTTTAATTATAGTTTAATAAAAATTAATGTTACATCAATTTATAAATTCAAAAAACATTGTTAAAATATGTTATTATTAAATTATATGTTTTATTTTGAGATGTTTTCACATGAAATTATATGTATTTATAGTATATTTATATTTTACCTATTTTAAAAAAGTAAATTTAATTTAACATAATTTGAAGTCCTTACCTCTATTATTTTCTATGGAAGGGTTCTTGCAGGACCAGTGGTTGGACATGTGTGGTGTTGTACTTACTACTGTTTCTTTTTGGCAGCAGTAACTTGCATTCGTAAATATGCCTCCACCCCACCCCCCACCTACCCCCATGTTTCTGGGTGTGGACATATGCAAGTCTACACCTTTGAATAACTATACACTCTGATTTTGTGAATATCCTTGTGAATAGCCCCAAATGTCTCAGAGTATCATGCAAGAGCTGGCAGAGGTGGAGGGAGAAGAAGGATGTCTGCATCTTAAGGCTTTAGCTCCCGCTCTGAGAGCCTGGGAAGCTTATAGAGAGCACCTTAGTGTGTATTTTAGCATTAAAAGAGATGGGGATGTCAGGAAGTGTCTGCATGGCCCTCCTGGGAGACTTTCATGAGTCCCAGGACACAAGATAGTTCTGAGGTCAGTGCACTAGATACTGACATCTCAGAGGAGAGGCAGTATGTTATGCCAGGAGTGCTGTATTCAATTTCTCAGCCAAACCCCTACAACCTGCCTGTTCTTTACAGGAGAGAGACACAGAAGAGACTTTTCCCTTTGCAAGAAATACCGGGGTTCTGCAGTTCTAAGGGAGTGGTGGAGGGGGCAGCAGGAGCATGACAGCCACCTTTGTAAGAACTCCATAGAGGAGATAAGAGAAGAATTTGGAATTAGCTGGGCTCATTGAATCACTGATCAGACACATTTTCAGCCTGTTCTCTGCTGAAGCCTAAGATACGAGGTTACCAAATTAGTTCAAGAGAGATCAGCCTTGTATAATGCTGTGTAAATAGAGAATGATGGCACTCTTTTTGGTTCCGATGGACTCAGTAAACCTGTAACGTAGGCTTTGGAAGGTAATGAAGTGAATGAAGTTTAGAACATTGAGGGGCATATTAACAAGAAAGGTCGTTACATTATCGCCGCTTTTATTGGCAGGAAACTGCCTCTAAAGCAGCGATAATGGGCTTGATAATATGCTCTATGCAATTCCAATCGATGCCCATGTTAGATGTCTTCACATCTAACATGGGCTTCGATTGGAATTCATAGAGCATATTATCAAACCCATTATCACCGCTTTATCGGCAGTTTCCTGCCGATGAAAGCAGCGATAATGTAACGACCTTTCTTGATAATATGCCCCTGAGTTATTTCTTACACTCTGAGGAAAAAAAACATGTATAACTACTTTCCATGTGTGGTGTACTCATTAGCAAGTGCCCGGGCTGGGTAGGACGGTACAACTGGCGATGAGTAACCCTTAGATCTACAGTGCCCTCCCCAGAGAGTTTGCTCGTTCGGGCCACGTGTGCTGCGGTCAAAGGGCAGAATTAATGGTGGCTCCTGTGGAGTCTCAGCAGAATGCCAGCCTGTGTAAAGCTGTCAAAGATAAAGAAAGCATATTTGAAAATCAACACATCTGTGGCCCAGAATCTAATGGAAAGGCCAAAAACAGAGGGACCACGCTACTATACAAATTTATGAAATGTCACAGGGAGTGATAAAGCTAAAGGAGGTTTTGAACAGCAGCGTATGGTGATAATCTTGTGCAGGTAAGCTGTAATCTGATGTGCTATGAAGCAGAGATCAACCAGGTAGTTACAAAGAGACATCATTTTAGTGCAAAGTCAATTGGATATCAGAATATTATCTGCTTATCAAACCATTAGAATACGAAAAGACTTGTCTACTTACCAAAATGACTGAGAGAGCCATTACACCACCGCCTGCTGTGGAGTAGCCATGGGTAGGCTTGAGGAGCTGACACTAAACAAAGCATTCAACCATCAAAGCTGCCAAGTGGGGGTCCAGAACAATTCCACAGAGCTCTGTCATGATAAAGACCTCTAATGGAGAGCAAGGGTGAGGTCAGAGTTCCTCAATCTGTCAAAGATGACCCTCGGGCCAGCAAATCGCAAGGACTTATAGATTGTATGAAAGGTACAGGATCAAGTGGACAGAGCATACTCTCACTGTCAGTAAGACTCACAACTGGCTACACTCCTGCATTTTAAAAACCACCATCATCATTTGATACTGCCAAAAAAACACAATATTTGCACTAGATGGACTGCTTGGATACAGACATTTGAGGATTTCCTAGATGCCATAGATGAAATGGATGACAAAAATATTATCAAGTGTCTGAAGGACATGGCCGGTGAAGGTGTAAAAGAAGCCATAAAAAAGAACCCACAAGATGGTGAGTGACTACAATCAAATCAAAGCAGCCCTGAGTGTCAAATTCATTCCAGTGCCAAATGTAGATTACAAATGATATATCTTCAGTCAAGAACGCCAGTGAGTAGGTGAAACCATTGAAAGAGACTATGGGCCAGATGTAGGTCGCCCAATACCGGTCGGTAACGGTCGAAATTACTGAATTTCGGCCGTTACCGACCGGTATTTGGCATTTGGAATGTAGGTGGCATTTTTGTAGGATTCGGTATCGGTAACTTAAGGAATCGGTAAATTACCGATTTCTTAACATACCCAATCTGTAATGTAGAGGGCACTCAAGTGAGTGCATTCCTCAGTTAGGGATTTGTTATTTTCCACCAACTACAAGTTGGTGGTAAATAAAGAAAACCTTTGAAAAAGGCATTTTTTGCTTTTACAACACTGCCACATGGCAGACATACATGCCCTAGGGCATGTATGTGTGCCACATGTGCACCCATGCACTATTCAGGGGTCCAACAGGGTGTCAATGTGACACCCTGCCACCCTTGTATGTGTTCCCCATTTACCGAATCGGTATTTACCGATTCGGTAATTCCCATTCATTCCTACGGGCCTTCAGGCCCATAGGAATGAATGGGAATTACCGATTCGGTAAATACCGAATCGGTAAATACCGAATTTTCCTGATTCGGTAAAATTTACAGAAAAATTACCTACATACTATTTACCTATTCTTAAATACCAAATCGGTAAAGTTTGGTATTTAAGAATTGGTAAATAGTATTTACCTACATCTGGCATCATATCTCCTCATAAGGCACTGTAAGTTCAAAGAATTTAATGATGAATAAGCTCCTGCCTCAGAGTTATGGATGGATGTCTGTCAGATTAATTTCGACGACACATTAATTATTATTATTATTAAAAAGGATTTGGTACCGCGCACATACACCAATTGGTTTCTTGGCGCTCAAGACCGGGTAGATGGAGAACATTCAGGGGCCGGGCAGCTAGGCATGCGCCAAACGAAACAGATAAGTTTTTAAAGAGTTGCGAAAGCAACGATAGTCGGTAGACAGACGAATGGCAAGAGGGAGGGAATTCCAGTTGGCCGGAGCAAGAAAGGAGAAGCAAGCTCCTCCATGTTTCTTGCGGTTAAATCTAGGGGTAATCAGGAGGTTGTGAGCTGAGGATCTGAGGTGACGGGAAGGGACATAGGCAAGTAAACAGGAAGAGATGAAGGCAGGAGAGCATGAGAACAGGGATTTGAAAATGATGCAGGCCATTTTGAAAACACACCGCTGTGCAACAGGGAGCCAGTGTAAAGTTTTCAGCAAAGGGGTAACATGCTGATATTTAGGCTGCCGAAAAATAAGTCTGGCTGCCTGATTCTGGACCAGTTGAAGTCGGGAAAGATGGCAGGCAGGGACCCCCACGTATAAACAGTTGGCATAGTCTAGACGTGAGGTGATGAGGGCCAGGATGACAAGAATAAGGGCCTCTTGAGATAGAAACCTGCGAATCTTCCCGATACGGCGGAGGTGGAAAAAACAGGCCGACGTGACGGTGTTAATGTGAGGCCGCATTGAGAGGTCACTAGAAATAGTCACCCCCAAGCTCTTCACTGAGTTCACTGGACAAGGAGGGGAACCCAAAGCTACAGGCCAGAAGTTGGGAGACCAGGGAGTAAGAGGACCACCGGTCACCACCAGCTCCGTTTTACTAGGGTTGAGCTTAAGTTGACTAAGGTTCATCCACTCATAGATGAAGAGCATGGCATTTTGAAAATTAGAACAAGAAGAGGGAGAGGGATTGAGAGGGAAAATAAGCTGCAGATCATCAGCATAGTTAAAAGCAGTAAGTGAAAACTGACGAAGGGAGACAAGAAGGGGCTGCATGTAGAGGTTAAACAGAAGCGGGGATAAAGCAGAACCCTGGGGGACACCACAGGAAAGAGAGGATAGAGGGGCAGAAAAGAGAGAAAGCCGGACAGATTGAAAACGAGAATGAAGAAAAGATACCACCCATGACAGGGCCAAGCCAGAAATGCCAGCGTTTCTGACACGGTCGACCAAAATACCATGGTCGACCGTGTCGAAGGCGGCTGAGAGGTCTAAAAGTACAAGGGCCTGGGACAGATTCCTGTCAGCTCCCTGTTTCAGTGTGTCCATGACTGCCACCACAACTGCCTCGGTGGAGTGGGCTGGTCTGAACCCCGCCTGTCGGTCGTCGAGGAAATGAGTTTCCTCGATAAAAGCACTGAGGCAGCGGGTGACATAGGTCTCTAAGACCTTTCCTAAGTAAGGAAGGAGGGAGATGGGGCGGTAATTGGCTAACGTGGAGGGGTCAAGACCCGGTTTTTTTAAAATGGGGACCACCACAGCGCTTTTAAAAGCATTAGGGACAGAGCCTGACAGAAGAGATTGATTTAAGAGATCAAGAGGAGGACCGGGGCAGGCCGCGAAAGCCGCTCTTAAGATGGACGTGGGGCAGCAATCGTTAGGCGAGCCAGAGCTCACTGTCTGAAGCAGTGAGAGAAAAGTATCCAGGGAGATGGGGGGAAATTTAGAAAACAAGTGGGGATTCGGGGGAGGGAGAACAGAATCATGGGGCAGAGTAGAGAGGGGAATGTTATTTTTGATTGCGGAAATTTTGTCAGAAAAAAAAGAGTTAAGAGAGTTACACAAGGCTTGTGTGGGAAGGGGCTGAGGGGTGACCCGATCAGGAAGGGAGAGCTCGGCTACAATAGAAAAAATTTCTTTGGTCTTGGATGCCGAGGTCAAGACCTTCTGAGAAAAATAAGATAATTTGGCCGAGATAATCGACCGTTTGTAAGCCTTTAGTAAATCGGAGTACGTGACTTGGAGTAAAGGGTCATAGTTCCGCCGCCAGCGGCGCTCAGCCTGTCTGAGGCGGAGTTTGTCCGCCTTAAGAGTGGAGGTAAACCAGCGCTGAGCGTCGTGGGGGCGTTTGGACTTAACAGTTTTGATGGGGGCAACAACGTCGCAGGCAGAGGACAGCCATTGATCAAGAGAGGTAGCTTGGGAGTCCAAGTCAAGATAGTCAGGGGGGGATGATGAAGCAAGAATAGAGTGGAAATGGGGAATGTCAGCATGTTTCCAGTTTCGAACCTGAAGGTTATGGGGGATCGGAGGACGGGTAGGCAAGAGTAAATGCAAGGAGAACGAAATAAAAAAGTGATCAGACCAGGGGCAAGGGTAGACCAAGGGAGAAGGGATGTCGAGGTTAGTGGACCAGATCTGATCTAATGTGTGGCCTTTGTTGTGAGTGGCCACGAGAATGTGTTTGGAAAAATTTAAACCTAGCAGTGAGTCGGTGAACTCACGGGAAAGGGAGGATTCCTGGGGGTCTGAGCCTGAGGGCCAGTAGTTGAAGTCGCATACCACACATACCAAAGAAAACTCTGAATTTGGAGCAATACCTTACAGCTGTCCAAGCTGATAAGCGTGCTAATCGACATGCAGCTGGCATGGAGGCTGGAGATGCCCAGAGTGTGTAGGTCATTAAGCCTAAAGCTGAGGGACGTAAAGCGATGGCTCCAAAGAGACAAAAGAAAATGTGTTTCAGATAGGGATTGTCGTTTCCACGTGACAGCAGATGTCCCGCTATTGGACAGATTTGCAATGGCTGTGGCAAAGTGAACGATTTTGTGATGGTTTAAAAGACAAAGGGAAATGTGAGTGTGTCACAACGTGAAGACAAAATGGCCAACCGAGTGCTACAGCAATGATGTTTGACACGATCCCACCAGGGCAAGCGGTCACAGAAACTGAGCAAATCAGCACCAAACGCAGTCGATCGTCATCTAAATCATCGTCATAGAGTTCCTCAGCGTCGGGGACTAGTGAAAGTGACAATGATGTTTGTGCAATGTCGATGTCTACTTCAGAGAGCCATGCTCATGTGGGACTAGTCAAATGGTAGAAAAACCATAGACTGAAGGAAAATCAACACAAAAAATCAGCAAAGACTTACAAACATTGTCAAAAAGTTACCCTGAAGATAAATGGGTGTTCCATACCTTTTATTATTGATAGTGGTGCGTCGATAAACATCATACCTGAGGAGAAATATTGTTAATTGTCTCCATTACCACAACTCGAGCATTCGAAAACTAAAGTGTATACATGGGCTACGTCGACACCTTTAAAAAGTCAAGGTTCCTTTATAGCCACGATGAAGCACTAGAAACCCGTGTTACTAATGACTATTAATGGACTACCCGGCACAGCTACATTGACAGGTGGCCCACAGGTTCCCTTGGCCAGGCCGGTAATTGACCTCAAAGGTGTACAGCTTCATTTGAAGTGTCAACTTTTCAATTTATGGATGAGGCTCAGTTGCAGATACTTGAAAAATGGGTATGAGCAGTTTGTGACTGTGCCAACATGAAATCTGTTTACATACAGCTAAATCTGGAAATGGCGCCAACCCCACAAGATAGCGGATGGCTATTTTTCAAGATGTAGGTAACGGTGTTCTCTCAGTATGAGTGCGCTGCTGGCACTTGCTGCTGGTGCTCATTGAGTTGTAGTAAAAAGGCTCCCAGCCACGAGGGGCTGGCATCTGCTAATAGCTTGGTGGGCTAACAGGTATCATGAAACGGCATGGCTGTCTCAACTGACAACACCTTTTTTTGTGTTTTGGAACAATCGTTCCAGCTTTTAAGACCAGGTCCACACAGTTCCAGCATTTAAGATATCCCTCACTAGTTTCATTGGTACAGGAAGATTCTGTATTAAACTGCAACAACACATTCCAAAAATCCGGCAAGTTTCAGCGATGTTCTGCGGTGACAATGCTGTTTGTGTGTCTACTCTTTCAGGTTTGGAGCAACACCTTCAACTGTGAACCTGTACCCAAAGAACTCAATGTCTCTGAAAACATATTTTATTGGATTTTGTGCCAGCATACAATGTAAAACAGTTATCACATCATTCATATCCGTTAAACATGTCCCCAAGTTAACACTAATTCCCCCCTAAAACCCTCCACCCCTTATACTCGGTGGTGTGGGCATGTTCACAGTCCCATAACTCGTTATAGTATCATCTGTGCAGAAAGCTTTACACATCATTTCTATTGTTTGATGATCACATGCACGATTAGCGTTCATTCAACCCCCTCCTCCAGCTTAGAGTCCCGTAAAGCCTGAGTCAGGGCCTCGCATGCTCTCGCCATCTCCAAAGCCTTATCATTGTCAGCGCATTTAGCTTGTCGAAGCCTGACAACACTCTCACAATCCGCCCACTTACAGAACTCCATACGCCAGTGCTTGATCGACGGCCCTGCCCACGACTTCCAGTGCGATGTTATCTCTCGTTTCGCCAGCAATAGACCTAAATCTATAAATTTGCTGGTTATTTTAGTTTTAGCTGTGTGTGGAAACCAGTGCAGCAGGCAAGCTGCCATGTTGTAATCTAGTTATCTATCTGTTATTGTGTTTAAAAGTTCCCTATGTCTGTCCAATAACTCCCAATAGATAGACAAAGCCACAGCATATGTTCTAGTTCTACATCCTTCTCTAAACATCTGGGACATGCTGCATCCTGGACCTGGAAGTATTTCCTAATCCTACCCGGGGTCAGGTAAGCATGATGCAGAATGAAAAACTGCACCTGCTGAAACCGAGCATTTCTGTTCCCCTTCCACGCTCTCTTGGGAATATGTTCCCATGTTGTGTCTGGGATCGGACGGCCTATACTCACTTCCCATTTTGCTTTTAGTTCCACCAATGGTCGCAATCCGTCTTGTAGCATCCGAGAGTGGAGGCAGGTTACTGCTTTAATGGTCCCTGCTGCCATTACGACATATTGGCAAGCTAATGCGGTCGCTGGTTCTGCTTGCCCGCCTTTCCAGTGCCTCCGAATTGCCGCTGTAACTGCTGCATAGAGCAGGAAGCCACCCTCGGGTAGGCCATACATGTCCCGCAGTGCCTGAAAGGGAATCAGTTCCCCATTCAAGTACAAATCCCCCACCATTTGGATGCCCAACCGCTCCCAGTCCTCTAGGAGAGTCCAATTCCTTCCGTGCAGAAGCGCCTTCAGCATACCCAGGGGGATCTCCGGGGCATACGGGCTGGTTACCCCCGGCCTACGCTGGGTTCTATTCCAGCAGAGCCTCAGGGTCCGCTCTTTCCTTGTCAGATTCCTCAGGGCAAGTTTCTGCTGCAGTACTATGTAGGAGAGGACATGTCGCTGTATCCCCTGACCACGCTTATGTTCTGGTCCCCTGAATTCCTGCGCTATGCTTTGTGTCAGAACCTGCAACTGCGCTGCCAAATAATAAAGCTCAAAATCGGGTACAGCCAGTCCGCCATCTGGTTTAGGCCTCATCAAAGTCGTCAGTGCTACTCGCCGTCTGCCAGTGCTCCACAGGAAGCCTGTGGTCAACAACCGCAGCTCCTTTAATATGTGCGGTGGGATCCAAATCGGTAAAGTACGGAAATAGTAAAGCAATCTGGGGAGGGCTACCATCTTGAGTAAAGCTATTCTGCCCACCACCGATATAGGGAGTGTCGCCCAGAACGTCATACACCCTTTAAGGGTCTTAATACAGCGCCCTACATTCCCCTCCAGCAAGTCCATGTTGTCATGATAGATCCGGACCTCCAAATAGGTGAGGCATGATGGTTCCCAGGTAATCGCACCAATTGACATCAGTGGAGGCAAACCCGATCGGTTCGGGAAGAGACACGTCTTGCTCCAGTTTACCTGAAGTCCCGACATTGCCCCAAATTGCGATAGCAACGATTTTGCCCCCGTAGCGCCTCCTCAGCGTTCTCCAGGAAGAGGAGCAAGTCATCCGCATACAGAGATACATATTGTGGCACACCATAGAGCTGCAGCCCCTGATAAGGCAGTCCTGAACGAGCCTGGACCGCAAGGGGCTCCATCGCAAACGCAAAATAACAGGGGTGACAGCGAGCATCCCTGTCTTGTCCCCCTCAGCACTGGATACTGGTCGGAGATCACCTCCCCCAGCCGTACCCTGGCAGTAGCCGAAGAATACAGTACTTTCGTCCAGTTTCCAAATTGGTCACCCAGTCCAAAACGTCCCAAAGCCTTGTGGAGGAAAACCCACTCCAGGCTGTCAAACGCCTTCTCTATATCTATAGAGAGGACCGCCGGTGAGCGCAGGACAGTATGATCTTCAGCAAGAACCTTTAGGAATCGTCTTATGTTCAATGCAGTGTTCCTAGTTGGGATAAATCCCGCTTGGTCAGCATGTACCAGCGCAGTCATGTAAGGCAGGAGTCGGGTCGCTAATATCCGGCTTAGGATGTTATAATCCACCGTCAACATGGATAGTGGTCTATAAGAGTCCACATCCATGTCCGCCTGCCCAGGCTTCAGTAGGGGGATAATCAACGCTTCCTGCATCGATCCCGGCAGCCGGCCTAACTCCCCCGCTTCCATGTAGACCTCCAATAAACAAGGTGCCAGAATGTCAATATAGTGCGCATAGAATTCTACGGGCAGACCATCCGGTCCTGGTGTTTTATTCCGGGCCATGTGTTTAATTGCACTCCTGATCTCAGCTAGCGTTATGTCCTGGCCCACTAATTTTGCCTGGTCTGCATCTAATTGCGGAAGTGGGATCCCCGCCAGATAGTCGTCTATGTCCCTGTCCTCAGACTCCAGCTTACTTTGATACAGTGTTTCGTAATAAGTTAGGAACTGAGAGAGCACCTGCGCCTGTGAGTGGACCACTAGGCCTGCGTCTGATTCTATTCTCATGATCGGGCTACTCTTTAGTACTGGATTCGCCAGTCTTGCTAGCAAGGTACCGACTTTGTCCCCCTCCATGTGAACTTTCGCCAAGTAGCTCTTATGATTGAAACTACGCAGCCGCTCAACTTCAACCGCAAGCATTTCCTACGCCTCCAGGAGCTGCGCCTGCAGCGTTGGCTGTTCCGGCCTCCGCTGTTCTAAGTCCCTCAGTTTCTCCTCAGCTTTTGTTACATCCTCCAGCACAGTCTTCCTTGTACCTAAATACTTACTAATACATAACCCCCTGACAATGACCTTAAAGGCATCCCACTCAACTGCTCTGGTAGAGGCCGTTCCCTGGTTCACTTGAAAATAATGTTCGATGCCCTCTCTTATTTCTGTCCTAAAGACCTGATCTTCCAAAGTTTCGGAGCGAAGACGCCATGTAGGGATCGCCGACTGCACTTGCTGCCATCTAATTGACAGCAACAACGGGTTGTGATCGGATATAGTGCACGTGAGGTACTCAGAATGCGCTGCCACGTGGGAAATCGAGTGAGAGCAGAGAATTGCATCTATCCTGACATGAAGCTCGTGTATGGAAGAAAAGAAAGAATAATCCCTATCTCAGGGATGTTGCACACGCCAGATATCCAGCAGCCCCCACCTTTCCTGCCAATCAGATCTATCTTTGGCCAGTTTCCGAACCGGCGCGTTCGCTAGAGGTGGATGAGACCTGTCCAAGTCTATGTCTGTTATTGCATTAAAATCTCCACCTATTATTGCCGGACCAGCCAAGTAGAGCGCCAGCGTGCCAGACAGTTGGTCCAAGAAGCAAGCTTGGTCTACATTCGGATGCTTGATTCCGTTCTGGGAAGGACATGGCTTTTGTAGTTCGGACTGGACTGTTCCCATGGGACACAGGGTCAGAGCTGATTTGCATATCGCCATTGTCTAACCCAGGGTGGTGTGGAGTGCAAAAAAACGATGGATTTGGGCCCAGATCTTTTGACTGGGGTGAATGTGTGACATTGATCCACATTCTGTCCATCACCTGTTTTGTTTGGTCTACATTCAGGGCATACACACTGCATAACTCAATGTCCCTACCGTACAGTCTCCCCTCCACCGCTGCATACCTGCCCTCCAGATCCAACACATATCTCGTGGCCTGAAAGCGGACACCTGCCCTCACCCATATGAGCACACCCCTAGCAAAAGCCGAATATGCTGTGCTGAATACCTGTCCCCTCCACCTATGCTGCAGCGACTGTCCCTCTGCCCTGGTAAGATGTGTCTCTTGCAGTAGGGCTATGTAGATTCCCCTCCTCACCAAACACGCATGAACCTTGTGGTGCCCAGTCATTGTATTCAGACCCCGTACGTTCCATGTGATACATCTCAGATCAGGTAATGTGCCCATTGCGTTTGCTTTGCAGCTTCAAATTGCACACCTTGCGTCCGCCCACATCACCACTATGTCCCCAAAAACCAACACCCCATGCAACACCCATAGCCCTTCCCCCCCAGAACAGGACCCAATAACAAGCTATTAGCTCCCATCCAAACTTCACAACAATACACACTATGCTATCCTGCAGCAGTCGCTACAGGTTGTCGTAAGGGCAATGGAGGGGTGATTCGACCCCGACAGGCCCCAAAGCCCCAAAGCCCCAGATCCCATATGGTAACATGTTGCAATTGTCATGTCCTCTGGCGCCCCCAGGCGCGACAACACTTCGTAGCACTCCATGTTGGCTACCCAACTGCCAGGGATCCCTCTGATCTGTTATTCATCCATCATTTCATCCGCCGTTCGAGGCATAACCACAGGTCCCCTGTTGCTGTCCGTTTCCGAGAACTCTGTGTCCGACTTCCTCTTTCCTTCTTCCGAATCCGTTCCCGCGGCCGACTCAGCCCTCTGTGAGCCCGTGATCTCCGCAGTCTTCGCCAGCGCTCCTTATCTTTCCTTCATCATTTGAGTTAACTGTTGTTTCTGCATGGTTTTATTCTGTTTTCGGAGACGTTGGGATTTGCGCATCTGAGATTGTTTGGGTGGTTCAGAGTGTTTTTGGCCCTTACGATCCGTGCCCGCTCTATACGTCTCTAGCCATGCCCATGCGTCATCAGGCGTCAGGAAGAACAGAGTCGTGCCATCCATTATCACTCTCAATTTTACCGGGAAGAGCAATGAATATTGGATCCCCTCTTCCCTAAGCTCTTTCTTAACTGCCAGATAGGAGGCCCTGCGTCTCTGTGTCTCCTGGGTGTAATCTGGGAATATGGTGACTGTAACTTTGAATTTGAAGGGTGCACAGCTGTTATATTTCCTTTTTGGTGTTTTTTAGTTCATATTTTTTAGGTTCTCCGCAGGTGGCGTCAAAACCCCTCAGACGCCCTATTGATCAAACATATACGTGATTCCAGTGGTTCACTGGAACCATCCCTGAGGGAACTCTGAATTCTCCTCTCTAGTCACAAGAGGATTCTAACACAGTTTTGTTGTACTTGAATAGATTTCAAATGTTTATTTTTTAGTATTTTCGAAGTTCATCTTGTTAATTCATTTTGTTTTCAACCTGTAAGGCATTATCAATATTACTTCATATCCAATGCATTTCGGGCATTTATATTGCCCTTCATCAGGGAATGATACTGTCAACAAAAGAACGTAAAAATATGATTATAATTCACTGTTATAAATCAATACATCACATTAGTAATCTCTCTGGTTCAGTAAATAGTATGTACATCAGTTAGTATCACTTGTAAATAAAAACGAAAATGGGGTTTGATTCAAGACTCACGTGCTTTTTGGATCAGCGTGTCTCTGTATTTATAGTGAAGCAACCTGGCTACCACCGGCCGAGGAGGACGGCCAGGCAATGGTTGCCGAGCCGGCACCCTGTGTGCCCTTTCAAGTGTGAAGAAGGGAGACAGACCCTCCAGAGCAACCTCAGTTTTGATCCAGGTCTCCAAGTAAGCAACCTTGTCCGTCCCTTCTGTTTTTTCCGGCAGGCCTATTACACGTATATTGTTGCGCCGGTTTCTACTTTCGGAATCTTCAGCCCTCTTTTATAACATCTCTAAGCGACCCAGTGCATCTCCCAGCTTGATCTCCATAGTGGCCTGTGCCAGCGTCAATTCCTGGATGGCTAATTCATTCGCTTTTACCCTATCGACCAGCTTCGAGTGGTCTGCACGCAGGAGCCCTAACCCAGTTGCAACTTGCGCTATGTCTTGCTGTAGGGTGTCCTTCGTCGTCGCTATGGATTCTAGTATATTATCTAGGTGTTGCTGCAGTCCTATTGCCGACATCGCCTCCTCAGGGTCTACTCCTGCATCACGAGTGTCATCTTGTCCCATATTCTCCTCTTTCCTATTCTTTGGTTTCATCTCGTTTAGCTGGTCCTTACTCTGTTCAGCGTGAATGCACCTTCCCAATTCAGGGCACATTATGCTCCTCCACACGGTTTAATACTTTGGGAATTATGAATCTGACTAGTTGTAATCACCGTGGACGCTCCTCCATCAAAGGCCCACGCCACCCCAAGTCCAGCACACACAGGAGCAGACACCGGTTAGCGCCTCACAACAATATTGTAGTCCCACAGTCAGTACCCAGAGGGCACGAGCCCCCGTCGCTGCTCACTGATCCGGCTCCCGTAGCCTTCTTCACTCTGCTCTTGCAGCACTCGGGTCCCAATGTGTGCCCAGGTTCTTTTCTGTCAGTCCCTCGGTCCCTGCAGCAGCGCGCACTGTGTGGCCCTCAGTAAAGTATTCTCCCTGTAGTAGGGGTCACCGAGCCCCTTGTGGCCGCCTCCAGAGTGTAGCCCCATATCAAGCATCCTATTGCACCTTGCGTGCCGATCGTGAGCCCCGAGTGTCCACTTCCCCTTCGCCTGTAATGAGTCCTGGGCTTGGTCCTGTTTCAGCTGCACAAGGCCTCAATTCTCGCACCCCTGCCCCGTTCATGCGGCGTCGCAGACCTGCCCCCTGTCCCCACCTCGGCAGCGCTGGGTGCAGGTCCCCCACACTTACCGGGCACAGTGACTGGGCGCTATCGTCTTCCTCTTCAGGCAATTGGTCCGCAATCGCTCGTCCATCCGCTCGGGGTCATTCCGGGCCTCCGGGTCCCCGGGTCTCCTCACTATTGGGCCCACGATGTACACTCTGCCCCCGTATGCCTTTCGGGGTAAGCTCCCTCCTCAGCACTGCGCTTCTCTGCAGATGGCCACAGGACGTGCTCCGCAGCGTGAGCTCCGCCGCACCATCGGCCGTTTACACCTCCGCTCAATCTTGGTGTCTTCAGCTCATTGCATAGAGTCGTACAGCCCTCTGGCCGCCATTTTGAGGCCTCGGTCCGTCCTGTAGTCCTCCCCGCCTTCTGGTCACCAAGGCGCTCCGCTCACCGGTATTGTTGACGTCCTTTCAGGGGTGTCAGCTTGCGCTCCTCGGGACTTGGCGTTCCCAAACTGTGCACTCGATCGGATATGGAAATGGAAATGGATATGGAACGGGTCTTCCGGCCCAGTCCGCCCTTACTTGCAACTAACTGCCGCCATCTTAGTGCATCCCCTCAAGCCGTTCCAGCAGCACAATTCGCGCCTGGGTCGTGCAGGAACCACTGGATGTCGCCGAGTCGGTCGGGGATCTCTTACCCAACCGTTCCGGCACTCAGTTCTGTAGTGTTACCGATATTCAGGATGTTTTACCAGGATATTACCGGGATCGGGCACGGAGCTATCAGCTCACGCCGCCTCTCCCATTGGCGCTCAAGCCACGCCTCTCAAGAACTCCATGTCTCTGTTGCAGATTTCACACTATGGTCTTTTCAGGAAGAGGCTACTTACTCAAATTCTTTCCAGCAGAATTCTTAGGTAGGCTTGGTGTTGTTCTGTGGACGTGCATGTACCAGAATGTAATTTGTGATACTTATCAACTCTTGTAGTCCAGACAATGCTTCGATACTGCAGTTCTGAAACACTTTGGCTGTGTTAGAGAAGCCAAACCCCAGACACATACTACTGGAGGCCAACATGGCTCTCTTAAGTTCAATTTTCGAGAACCACTTAGCACTGTTTACTTCGGGGATTAAATCATCCCCAGCTGGTGTGATGTGTCACTCTCTTGTGAAAGCTCTGTTTAACATTCTCATACCTACACAGATGTATACCTCTCTGCACTGCTCAGGCTTGCACGTTTTCATTTAATCCAGCTTTTTCATGTTTTTTCTTTTTCCACCTGGTCTTTTTCGAGTGGAAGATATTTTTCCTATGCCTTAATTCTACTGGTTGAATGGGTTTATCAATATGTATAGTTATGCTCTTGTGTTGCAAGCATCTAATTCCTTCCAGCAGGTCCCTATACTTATCTGGCTCAGCGCAAACTCACTGAAATTTAATGGGGATAAAACCGAAGTTGTATGCTACTTCACTGGAAAACCAATGCACTACTCCGCTTACACAGAGATCTCACACGAACCTCACCCAAGTTCCCATCTCACCTATGTCCTCGACTACCTCCAAAACAACCCTGAAATGTGCATTACTAAACTGTCACTCAGACATGAAACGCGTGGCGGAAATAGCTGATCTTAACCAGGACCTAGACATGCTCACTGAAATCTGGTTGAATGAATCCTCTACCCCTATTCTGGAGGCTCTAGAACCCCCCCCCCCCACCCAGTCATTACATTATTACACTAGACCGTTCAGGATGCTAGGAGGTGGCCTAGCCAATATATACAGATCCTCACTCTCTATGAAACAATCAAACACTATGTCGGCCCTCCTGCGAATACCTCAGAATCAACATCACCACCACTAACAACTCAAGGTGCTCCCTCCACACTTTCTATCACCTGCCCGGAGAAAACCACACGTTCATCGAACAGATCAAGGGGCCCGATTCACAAAAGGAGTCTGACACAAAATCCTAACTTTACAACTTTCGGTAGTCACAGAAGGTATTTAGGAGTACTAAAGTTAGGATTTTTTCTCAGTTAAACTTAAGTTTTGGTCTTAAGTTAAACTTAAGACAAATTTAAGATTAACTAAGACAAAATCCTAGGCTTAAAGTTATTTGAGAATGATTTTTCCTTTTTGAACTGATCCCGTTTGTCGAATCTCTTAGCCCAGGTATACCAACTTAAGTTGGTAAGCAGCAGTGATTTGGAACTGGTAAAATTATTAGACAGTCGATTGGAGAAGAAAACAAGGGTTACATTTAACTCACCAATTATTGTAAATGTTATCTTGAATAACAGTGACTTTTTTATGTCTCAAGAGATCAACATCATTCCCTCCCTATGAGAAAGTGGCTCTATATATACTGGACCAGAATGAGGTACAGTGTGTATAGAGTCCACAAACCCCAGAGGTCTAACAGAGGTTAAAGTCAGGACTGACCTTACTCTCAAAAGTGGTAGCTTGGTTGAGCACTAAGGCAGTACCAGAGGAGAGTGTAAAGCATTTGTTGTACTCACTCAGTCAGCAAAAAGGTTTCACACACTCAAGGACTGAACTCCAGGCTAATTGTTTTTATATCCAGAGATATAGTTGTTTTATTTTTAGAACCAACAGGTTGGAAATATACTTTTCTCAATATGAGTACTCTCATGTAATTACTTTGCAAGGAAGCAATGAAGTTTGTAAACACAATAGATACAGGGGTTGCAGTAGGCAACACAATTCTAAACACACTTTAGCATTGAGCTCAATGGATTGTCATCATATAAGTACAGTTCATTACAATACAGATTACTTTAGTAGTTCCAGGTCTAGGTCATAGATTCAGTCCTGGGGTCTAAGCTGAAAGCAGATTAGCTAAAACGTTTTAGTTATTGTAGTGAATTTTCATGAATATAAAGCTGTTTAAAGTAAAAACAGGTAGGTAATTGCGTTTCAGTATTTTTGTATGATTTTTAAAGAATATTTCAAGTTTCAAAAGTAGACACAGACGAAACTTCATAGAAAAGCAGACAATGGGTTCCTATTGATAAAATACAGATTACTAGTGAACCCGGTAAGGATTACTTTTGCGGTTCAGTACTGGGCTACAAGGTACAGAACTGGCTTCTCCCCTGATCACAGGTGAGTACTTCGGAATTCGGAATGTGGCTGATTTTATATGAATATTTTCAGTTTCCAAAACATCACACTTAAAATAATTTCGAGTCAAAACAAGTCAATGTTATCCAATGGTAGGTAAGTGAGTTACCGGTTTCCAGGTGAGTACTTGGCTGGTGAAGTTAAGGTTCTGGGCATAGACTCAGGGGTCCCCCAGGGTCAGGTAAGTACAGTTAGTTCACCCTCCGCGGCACCAGGGCGGCCGGGTGCAGAGGTAGTTAGGCCCAATGACATCTAATGAGGGAAAGGGGGCCTCCGGTTGTTGGCTGCTGGCTAGCAGGCCACACGGCTGTGGGAGCTGGGCTCCTGGTCACTTGCGCAGGGCAAAGGGGGAAGTAGGATAGGACAAAAGTGGCACAGCCAGCGGCACTCGGGTGGCTGGGTGAAGGGTGCTTTTGAGCCGTCTGGCGCTCAATGTTATCCAATGGGAAAGGTCAAAAAGGAACAAAGGCTGCAGGCTCGGGGACGGAGACTCTCCAGGGGCGACCAGCACTTCGAGAGGTAAGTTGGGATCTTGGAGCACAGGTAGGTACCCCAAAGGGAGGCACAGTGGGTTGTAGGGGGCCGGGTGCAGGGGTGTCTTTGGGTGTCGGAAAAGCTTACACTCAGCTAGTCGCGGTTTGGGTGGCCACTGGTTCTGAGTCTGCAGGCGTCGTCTGGTTCGTCCAGGAGGGTCTTTGGGCACTGTACTTCGGGGTCCCAGTCGCCAGGGGGACATCCTCGTGGTCTTGGTTTGGTTGGGCACGGCCCGGCCTCGGCGGGTGCAGAGTGTGCTGGTCCAGAGCTTCCTGGCTGGCACCAGGAGGGTTGTTGCAGCAGAGCCTCTACTGATGGGAGACCCAGTCTATAGGAGGTTCAAGGCAGGCAGGTCCTCTGGGTGTCCAAAGGTTGCTGTCCGCAGGAGTCGCCGGGAATTAGGCAGGAGCAGGTTCCAGGATCGACAGGCCGGTAGGGCTGGGGCCAAGTCAGTTGTCGCCATCCTGTTGTTAGCAGCTGCACGGCGGTTCTACTTCCTCGTGATCTTCTTTCTTCTTTTTTCTTTCGGGATCTAAGGAAGGAAGGTTCAGGGAGCCCCCTAAATACTGAATTTAGGGGCGTTACAGGTAGGGCAAGGACAGGGTCCGATAGGTCCCTGTCCTGTGGTGGGTACACCCCCTAGCCTGCTCCTCTCCTGTGGGAGGGGGGCAGGAGCCTAGCTGTGATTGGGCAGGGCTCCCCATCTACAAGATGGCCGGAGCCCGGGGTCGTGCTTCACCTCGTCTCCCCAACCTGAGGGGTGGGGTTGGCACAGGCTGGCACCCCCCCTTCCTGATGTAGTTTTTCCCACCAGTCTTCCCGCCAGAGTGGGGGTCAGGACTGGTGGGGGCCAGTTGCTGGGTACAGCAAATGGTCTGGAGAAGCTCACAGAGGCAGCATGCCTTTGGACCCCCTGCCCATCCTGGGGGAGGAGACCTAGCACCTCGCCCAGTATGTGCATTGTTGCAGGCCCAGGAGAGCGGGGGGCTCTCCACCCAGGGGTCCAGCAACATGTCTGCTGTGTGGCAACCTCTGCAGCCACTCAGCCCAGACGTGGATTGTAGATTAGGGTTTCAGGGGGCATCTCTAAGATGCCCTCTGATGCACTTTACATTAAATCTCACACTGGCATCAGTGCGGGTTTAATGTGCTGAGAAGTTTGGTACCAAACTTGTCAGTCTTCAGTGTAGCCATTATGGTGCTGTGGAGTTCGTAATGACAACCTCCCAGCACCATATACTCTTAATGGCATCACTGCACTTACAGGGCCCAGGAATGGCCCTGGGTACTGTAGGGGCACATGGCTCATGCACCTGTGCCCTCACCTCTGGCATAGGGCACCCAGCTAGAGTGGTGACTGAAGTATGCCAGGGCAGTGGGTTCGGTGGGCATGGCACACAGGGATATGGGCCATGTCGACTTTTTGTTTAGTCCTGTACTTAGGCACTCAGGGCCAGATTCACAGAATTAACTTAAGACAAAATCCTAAACTTACTAATTTTGGTATTCACAGAATGCACTTACTACTTTTGGTATTCACAGAATGGATTTACGACTACTAACTTTACGTCCGCACTTGGGACGGAAATTCCGGCCCGGAGGTGGAGCTTGCGGCCCGGAGGCGGAGTTTCCGGCTCGGAGGTGGGGATATAGCCATGGCTGAAATCTCCACCTGTGGGCCGGAAGCCCTGCCTGTGGGCCGGAAGCTCTGCCTCCAAACCGGAAGCTCCGCCTCTGGGCTGGAATTTTCGGCCCGAGTGCAGACGTCAACTTAGTAGTCGTAAATCCATTCTGTGAATACCAAAAGTAGTAAGTGCATTCTGTGAATACCAAAAGTAGTAAGTGCATTCTGTGAATACCAAAAGTAGTAAGTTTAGGATTTTGTCTTAAGTCAGTTTTGTGAATCGGGCCCTCAGCCTGCAAAGGTAGTGTGTGGGTGCCAGGGTACAGGGCCCCTGAGGGTGGCACAATAAGTGCTGCAGCCCTCAGGGGTCTTCTCTTGTCACCATGCCCTGTTTACCTAGGGTACCATTTACTAGGGGCTGATAGGTGGCCTGAGATGCCAATTGGGTTTTTAGTTTCAACACAGTTTTAGGGAAGGAACATAGGCCCTGGGTACCTGGTTGGCAGGAACCCAGGGAACACTCAGTCAAAGCACATCAGCTGTTCCGAAAAAAGTGGTGGCATACTAATGCAAGAAAGGTGGCACTTTCTCACACTCCCCTCTTAATAACAAGATTTTGCCAGTGGGGGGGGGGGGGGGGGGGGGGAATTATCTGCCTTTGTTATGTCCTATTGAGGAATGTTTTCTTTCACAGGAAGAGACGGCCTACAACACAAAATTAACATTAATCTCTTGTAAAGCTGGTTGTCTGGTGGTTTCATGCAATGATTATAAATCGGGCTTCATGTCTAAAAGTGATCATGTGTCTCTAAGGAGTTGGCTAGCCGGTTAGCTAAACACTGGAAAAATGTGCTTAATTGGGGTGTTTACTAGGGTGTCCCACTCTGTTAAAATGGTATGATGGAATATAGTGGGTTGCTGAAATAATTTGGGGAAAATTCTGAATGTGGATGTATTAAGTCCAGCAGTAGTTTGCTTGCAAGAAATGTGGGCTTCTGCCGCTTTTGAGGTTGAACATTTCTATGTAATTAGAAGTCCTGCTATTAAGTCAAAGGAGGGCCATTTTAGTGGTGGTGTAGCCACACTATTGTCTACAAATTTTACTTGAACATATCAAGTGTATCGGCACCAGTTGAATCTATTACACTGTATCCTGTCCCCAGAGCAGAATTCAAGGCACATATCTGTTTTCCCCTTTTTTTTGGTTAATCTTCCAAGAAAATGCTCATTTAGTAAGTGAGTTCTTTCATTATATCAACATGATTATTTGTAAAGTGGGTATTTCCAAGATCATCTGCTAACAGGATTCAAAATGAAGATTCCCTTGACCCATCTATATGGTATAAAGGCAATAAATATTAAGCAATGGCACTTTACGCATAAGGTGGACGGTAAGATTCTTCTCACTATTTGCACTTTAAATTCCATGGTCTTGATAGAAGCACTAAGGCTAGAATTAGGATTGGTGGAACATACATAAGAGGCCTAGCCGCCATTAAACAATGTCAACACTGTATTCTGCATACAAATGAAAAGTCCTTAAGGAGTCTTATGGCCTTGGACCGCCTCCTTCCTACTATAAAGGCTGCTCTGTTTTTAACTAATATTTTATCTGCACTTCAGCACTTTTACCTGACTAGATCAGACATTCAGAATATGAGCTATCTCCACGTCAAAATGTTTTATGGTTTAAATCTTTTTATTGAAGTATTTGAAGAACATACAAGAAAATGTAAGGCGCTCAGCTTCTCAGAAATCGTGGAGATAAGTTGCGTTGCAAAAATTACCAAAGGTAAGCAGCTTGGAGTGGGCTACCCTAATAAATAAAGAGAAGAACTATGTAATCCCCCCCCCAAGCCCCACCCCCTCTCTTCCACCTTGAACTACCAGGCAAAAAAGGGAACCAAATGGGGAAAACTAAAGGGGGAAGAAAGAGAAAAAAAGCAAAAGGAAGGGGGGAGAGGGTGAAGGAAGAGTAAGGGAGGAAAACACAGGAAGTCGCTCGGTGTTTAGCGTTGACGCTTATGTGATATTTGGGGGGTACTGTCTGGAATCTGCGTGCCTGGGAGGCGGAGCAGGCAAAGATACGGGGGGCACTTCAGCTCCCGGAATTCAGACACCAACAGCATAAGAAAGCCCGCCACAGGTCGGGGAACTCTGGCCCTTTCCTGGCTAGCGTAAGGGTTAATTTCTCCATACCCAACACCATCCAGAGTCTCTGGAGCCAACCAGTGTGTGTGGGGGTCTGTGTGGTGTGCCAATGGCTCAGGATGTTCTGTATGGCTGCTCCCAGGGCAATCGCAATCAGTCGGCCCCTCCGGGATGTGAGTGGGTATGTCAGTGGGTTGTGGAGGCCTAAAAGGATATATGAAGGGAAGCGTGGGAGCTGCGTGTCGAGGTGTAGATCAATTTCATGCAGGACTTGGGACCAGTATGACTGTATTGCAGGGGCAGCTTCATAGTATATGTTCCAGCGTTCCCACTGCCCCGCATTCCCGCCAGCACAGATCACTGCGCCGGGGATCAAAGCGGTGCAGTCGCTCCGGGGTATAGTACCAATACATGACAATCTTGGTCAGGATCTCTATGAACCCCGTGTGATAGGCCGAGTGACTGGCCCTGTGGTAGATTCCTTCCCACTCCTTATGGCTAAACGTTCTCCGAAGGTCTCTTTCTCTGCGCGAGCGCCCCACGTTATATGTGAAGATAGAGTTGGCTAGTAGCATTTTATAAAGATCAGAAATGATTTTCTTGTCTGTGGTGCGTGTCACTAACCATTTCTCTTATGTAGTCAGTAAGCGCTGCGCGTCTGGTTTGACTTGTGATTGCAGGGCCCAGTGACGAATCTTGAGGTCCGGTAGTCGTTCCGCCTCCGATAGCCCAGAGTGCTCCTTAAGCTGGGGAAAGGCGATAATGCCATCTAGGTCAAAAATATGGCCTAGAGCCCTACAGGGGGAAGCGCGTCAGGCCTGAAGGGATTGGGTATCTATTGCGGGATGGAAATCTGGATGCCAAATATCGGTGTAAGGGGCGACGGGAAAGTAGTTAATTGGGAGGCGACATTGGTGCAGTCCCAGGAGTCCATGATAGTGCTCGTTATGAATGAGGCATACAAGTTAGGAGGGCGGTGGTGCTTGCAGAGAAAGGGATTGCCCTGTAGTGGTCTGCCTGCTACTGCCTGGTCCTGAAATAGCCAGTGCTTCACCGATTCCAGCTGCTGCCATTCCACAAGGTACCTGAGTTGGGAAGCATGGAAGTACAACTGGAGATCTGGCACCCCTACTCCCCCTTTCTCAGGTGGGAGAGTCGCTATCTGGTGTCGGAAGCGGGGTTTGCAGCCATGCCAGATGAACCGCGATAAATCCCTTTGAGTCAGTTGGATCCAGCCCAGCGGAGGCCTGAGGGGGAGGGTCTAAAAAAGATACAATATCTGGGGGAGAATGGCCATCCTGGTGGCTGCAATCCTACCCAGCCAGGAAATCACACAGTGTTTCCATTTGTGCAGTTCTGAACGAATGCGGGTGCGAAGAGTAGCATAGTTTATATCAATGGTGGTTTGGACGGAAGGGATCGCGGTCTAAGCCCATTGAACCGGATCTTCCTCTCGGAGGGAGGCAAGGGTGTGTGGGGAGAGGGAAACGTTAAGAGCCATGGATTTGTCCATATTAATCTTAAAACCTGAACCGCGCGCGAAGCTATCTAGTTCTATGAAGAGGGAGCGCAAAGACGTAATCGGATCTGATAGGGAAAGGAAGACATCATCGGCATATAGGCTGATGGTGTGCGTGTCCCCTCCAAATTTAATCCCAGTTATAAGAGGTTCCATCGTATCCTAAGTGCCAAGGGTTCCATATAGAGCGAGAAGAGGAGAGGCGACAGGGGGCATTCCTGTCGGGTACCACTACCAATGGGAAAAAGAGAAGAGGTGTGGCCGTTGACTCGGACCGTCGCCATGGTGGAGAGATAGCAGTTCAGAATCTGGGTACGTAATCTCTCATTGAAACCAGCAGCCATCAAGACCATCGCTAGATAGGACCAGTGCACCCGGTCAAAGGCCTTTTCTGCATCTATTGCTAGGAGTATGTATTCGCCTGGCATACGGGATGCCTTCTCTCTCGGATGCAAGATGCGCTTGGTGTTGTCACTGGTCTGTCGCTGTGGAATGAATCCGGCCTGGTCTGGTTCGACCAGCTGGGCCATGTACGGCGCTAAGCGTGTAGCTTGGATGCTCGTGTACAGATTAAGGTCCACGTTTAGGAGCGAGATAGGCCTGAATGCACTACACATGGTCCTATCCTTCCCTGGCTTAGGGATAACAACTATTGCCGCCTCCAAAATTTCCCCCGGGATGGTACCTGTTTGTTCAAATGTATTAAACAGGGCTGTCCGGATAGGAGCTAGTAGATTGGAGAACGTCTTATAGAAGGCAGCTGTGTAGCCATCAGGGCCAGGCGATTTGCCCAGTTTAAGGTGGGAGATGGCCGAGATTACCTCTTCCGTTTGGATTGCTCTATCTAAGTAGTCAGCCTGTGCCTGGGTGAGGGAAGGCATTCGTGCTGCAGCTATATACCCGGCGCTGTGGTGATTATCTAACGAATCCCCTCTGGAGAGGTCCGCATAAAAGTCGTGAAACATTTCAGCGATTTCCGCGTCCTCAATGATAGAATTCCCTGTGGGGGACTGGAGAGACAGGACTCCCTGACGTTGTCGGGCTTCCCTTCGTTTATTCGCCAGGACGCAACCACACCTATCACCTCCGGCGTAGTAGGAGTGTCGGAGCCTGAGAGCTGCATACTCCGCCCTGTCCCGATCCAGGGCTGCTAGTTGCTTCCTCTCCTTGCAAAACTGCCGCCAGGCTCTGGAGGATCCCGTCCTTTGATGGAGCTGTTCAAGCACTGCCACTCTTTGCGTGATCTCCGCTTGTTTACGGCTGCGTTCCCGGTTCTGGGCCGAGGATATAGCTATAAATTCACCGCAAAAGACGGTCTTCACGGCCGCCCATTGAATCGCTAAGGGGGTGTCGGGGTCAGCATTCTGGGCGGTATAATCAGTGATGGCCTTCCGAATTTGGTTGACAACTGTCTGGGGGTGCAGCAGAGTGTCGCGCAAGTGCCAATGTCGAATAGGACGAGAAGAACGCGGCAGCTGTAGGGTAACCAGGACCGGGGAGTGGTCTGAGAGGGAAGCCATCAGTATCTCCGCGTCTACCGCATAAGCTCGCAAGGAGGTGGAGCAGAGGAAGTAGTCTAGGCGAGCATACGTTTTGTGGGCGCCTGAATAAAAAGTGTAGCTACGTGTACGCGGATAAAAGTGGCGCCATAAATCTAGAAGTCCCAGCTCATCGAGGTGTGCCCGCCCCTCAGATGTCAATATCCTTACCTGTGTCATTCTTTGACAGGAGCGCCCTATCGTGTTATCTAAGACAATGTTAAGATCTCTCCCCAGCAATAAATGCCTATACGGTGTAGCAGCCGCTTTGCTCAGCGCCTTATGGAGAAACTTGGCTTGCCCTTCATTACGAGCATATACGGAACCCACTACAAAGTGCAAAGTCCCAAGGGAGAACCGGTATGTGAGTAGGCAACCCTTTATTTTGGATTCTTTCTGCAAGACCCTACCTGGGAAGGAACGCAAGACCAGAATGGCCACCCCTGCTGATTTCGAAGTGTTAGAGGAGAATAGCTGCGTAGGGAAGACCATGGATCTCATTCTGTGGTGATCTTTTGCAAGGAGGTGGTTATCCTGGAGGAGGCAAATATCTGCCTTGGAGTGCTCCAGGAAGTGGAGGACGGCTCTACGCTTAATGCGGTTGTTCAGGCCCAGTACGTTAAGTGTAATCACCTTCATGGGGTCAGGCTGCATCAGTGAGCCTTAGGTGAGGTATAGCGAGATGTGTGCGGCTGGCCAATGCTGGCAATGTGAGGGCCGGAGGCCCCAGGTGAGGTCACCGAGCCGAGCATCTCCAAAGGGCGACTAGGAAAGGTGGACGAGGGAACCCCAACTAAAAAAAAAACCAAGAACATATGAACAAGAAACAGTCCATGAAGAGAAATTGCGTCATCCCGAGACAACTGGTATCACTGTGAAGTGGGGTCCGTGGTAAGGCGAACGAGAACATTCTCTCCCCCCGCCACCCCCCAGTTGGCAACAGAAGAGCTTAAAGTGGAGGAAGATTCGAAATCTCTATGGATAACCATCACCCAATGGCGGAGTCCTGCACCGCTAGTGCTTCCGCTACCAATGTCAGAGCCTCCTTCTGGCCTCTGGCAATATCCGAGGCAGCAGGTTTCCTCAGGCGCCCTCTCCTGCCCTGTCGCTGCCAGCCTGATGGTGAGATCTCCGGCCCCACACTCGGGCCACCCGTGTCGTCTTCCTCTATAGGTAGTGTCAATCCCAACAGTCGGCAGGCATCTTGGAAAGATCGCAGTTGGTGCAGCTTACCACTATGTTGAAAGATCAGGCGGAAAGGGTGTTCCCAAGAGTACGAGACGCCCAGTCCCCGGAGGTGCTCCGTCACAGGCCTGAACTACCTTCGCCGCTGCAGCGTGGTCTGCGCTAGGTCCTGGTAGAGCACTGGAGAGTGTCCTCGGAAAGAGATAGGGTGGACCGCCCTCGCCTTGGAGAAAATGGTTTCTTTGGTCTTGAAGTCCTGGACATACACAAGTATGTCTGCTGGCGGAAAGTTGGGATCGCAGGGTGGGCCCACTCTGTGTACTCTGTCTAATACAAAGTCTGCCTCAGAGGAATCTCCTAATATGTGCCGGAAAAGTCTAATAGCTAAAGTAAACAGGTCACGGGTATCTTCTAATGCTTTAACCCCGGGGATTCTAATGTTGTGCATGCAAGAGCAGTTTTCAGTGTCCTCCAGGGGCAGCTGCATGTCAATATTCTGGTCTTGTGGCCGAATCACCTCCTGCTGGAGGGCAGACAGCTCCGAGACAGTCGCGTCGCTTTTCTCCTCCAGCGCGGCCACGCGCTCCCCCACACTATCAACGTCTCTCCGGACTTCTTTGAGTTCAGTAGCGAATTCCGCCTTTACGGACTGGATATCCTCCCTGAGCGTGTGGAAGAGTGACTCCAGAAAGGATTTTGAAATCGGCTCATCTCCAGGTGTCGCTGAGAGTTTCTCTGGCGCCGCAGGTGATGCCGCGGCCGCCATCTTGGGGTTAGATTGCGACTGGCCAAAGATGTCTTTGATGGTCTTCGGCTTTGTGCCTCTAGATCTGGACATACTCCCCGGCGATCAACGAATGAATCAAGGCGGGACAACGGGAAGCCTTGGGAGCGACCCCAAGGACCCAACCCCCAGCAGGAAGGGGTGGATGATCATGGGTGCACAGGTCACCGCCTCGCGGGTAGCGCTACAATGATGAGGGATCAAAAATTTGCAGTCAGGCTTGCCAATCCTAGCGCTGCATGGGTGTAATTGGCCTCAAGCTGTCCCAACCCCCATCATGCGAGGGGCCAACACTGCTCCGGAACCCGGGGGGGAGGCCGCGCGTCGCTGCTGACCACCCCTGCCGCTCCCAGTCACCACTCCACCAGCAAGGGGCCCCAATTCTGCGAAGCACAAGGCGTCAAGGTAATACTGTAGAGTCGCACAACAGACCTCCTGGTTCTGATCTCCTGCCCTAGCTCCTCAGGCCCTCAGCACAGACATCTCCACGTGGATCCGGGCAGACAGGGACAGAGACGTCCCGCACAGGCCGCAAGCAACAGGGGATACCAGCAGTTGCACTCCGAGGTCTGGCAACACCCTCCCGCTCCAGTGCTTGGGACTTCCTCTCAGCGGCCCCCCTCCGCCGATGGCTCCGGGTGCTGCCCAGCCCCAGGGTTGCGATTCGCAAGCAGCGGGAGCAGGCCCTGTCTCAACGTGCGCCGCTCCCCAGCATCAGCATCAGTCTGAAGTGACTAGGCGCCAGTCCATGCCTCAACCCCGGTCGGAGATTTTTGATGGTCAGCACTACCCACGTGGCGGCGCGTAAGAAAAGTCCCGTACCTGCTGTGCTGGGTGGGGGGGTTAAGTCCAAACCCTCCGCTTCTTAGGCTGCTCCAGGTCTCAGGCCCATGTAGAGGTCTTCTCCGTGGGTGCTCTAAACTGAGCGTTACCCGACGAGGGGGCCCAGCGAGGACACACGGCGGCCTACTACCGGCGTGCCTTATGCCACCGCGGCCTCTCGTAGAACACGTTCGTCCGCCCTGATGCTAATGGGGGTCCGTCTCACTGGCCCACGGGGGTCCACAGAAGCCACCCACCGGCCGCCAACACGAGCACCTCCCAAAGATCTTCCGCAGCTCTTCCCTCAAATTCGCTCGGGCCAGATCCTCAGCCCTCACCAGGGCCAAACTCAGCAACTGGACTGTGGTTGGGCGTGTCAGTATGCCATTATAGCAGGGAGGCTGGTTGCCGGCCTCGGCGGTCCACAGCGTGAACCGCCGCGTTGAAGAGGCCTCCCCCACTGGGGACGCTATGGGCTGCCTCCTGGCCGGGACCAAAGGACTCCTTCCGCTGCCTGTCCTGGTCGATGAATGAGATCGTACAATATCTGGGGCACTCCACAGGAGATCCAGTCACTCCTCAATCGTTTAGGGTCCACTGGGGGCCCGTGCAATGCTGTTCTGGGAGGCGGCGGGCAGGAGCGGAAGAAAGCACGTCCTATCCCGCCGCCATCTTGGCCACGCCCCCATGTCAAAATGTTTTAAAGCTTACCATGGTAAAATCATTGTTGGAGAATGATATGGGTATATGTTGTGTGAAACCACGCTTCTAGTGTGTCACTCAATCATGTCAGCCAGCAGTCCCTCAAGTGTATTTGAACTAGAACCTGGAACACAGGTGCGAAGGTGCACAATGCTTTATAGATTGAAATGTTTACCATTAACAACTGCGACAGATGCATGGCAGAATGTAGTTTGGGATGAAAGAATTTGCACTTTACATTATAATGGTGTCCAGGCTATCAAATAAGTTATATTTGTCTGTCCCATTTTAAGGGTCTGCCAACAGAGATCTTTAAAACGATTTTTTTTAAAATATGGAATTACCACTGCTAAAGCACCCATGGAGAGGAGAAATCATCCTGTCAATGAATGAATGTGCTGTAATATGTTTAGATATTTTTTGCTCATTTTTACATCTGCATTAATTGAATTATTTGATGTATTTTAGTTATTGTAGATCTCACTGTAAGATCTAAATCTTGAATTGAGTCCTGATGTCACCAGGACTGTTCCATCACCAATAGAATATCAGGGTGGTTCATTTCTTACTCCCTCATTCAGACTATTAGGAGACTACAAGTTGTACAAAATGATGCGGCTAGGCTTATTTTTGGACTCCCTAGAAGGACACAAGCCACCCCTCCGTTACATAAATTGCACTGGTTGCCCATTAAGCAGCGAGTGCAGATTAAGGGTCTCTGTATCGCCCACAAGGCAATTTATGGTGAGGAACCCAAATATATAAAAGATCGCTTGATGAAGTATGTTCCCGGTCGGGTTCTACGATCATCTGAGGCTTGTAGGCTAGTTCCAACCAGGTATAGCTCTAAATCCAAAGAGGGTAGAGCGTTTTCTGTCCTCCTCCCACAGGTCTGGAATGATCTGTCGAAGTACTTGCGAAAGGAACCTGTTTTGCTCATCTTTAGGAAGCTCTTAAAGACCTTTCTTTTCAGAGAGGTACTAACAACTGCGTAATCTCTGCATCCGCTGCTGCCAGTTATTTCTGCTCTAGTGACTTGTTCACTTTCTCTAGAAGCGCTTAGAGACCGGTTGGTGATTTGCGCTATATAAAAATCATATAACATAAAATAACTATGGGCTTAGCACCCACTACAAAGCATCTTTTCAGCTAGAACACACCTCTTCTAAACTGCATCTCTCCTTCTACTCTACACGTTCTCCCCTACACACGATTCTTCATCAATATTGCATCTCTTCTCTACCGCACCTTCTCAACTACATGCCATTTCTTCATCAAGGTCCTATATTCACTACACTACACCTTTTCAACGTCATGATCCTTCTTCAAGATTGCACCTTCGCTACATGCCATTTCTTCATCAAGATCACATCTCCACTAGACCACGTCACCTGGATTATACACCATTTTGTCATCAAAAACACATCTGCATGGGTTCACATCCGGAAGTATTTTATAGCAGAAATGAGAACGGGTCCCTATCGGGCCCTATATTTATGTCTTTATAATTGTACTGGAAAAAACACTTACGAATTCTGAACAGCTCATTTAATAAATATCTAGGTAATTCATTTCAATGATTTAGTTACTGTTTATATTTCACATTTTACTGAATCTTGCACTCCATTAGAGTGTGAGAAATTTCCCAGGTTGTTGTGTTTTTGTATTTTTTTGTGTGCAGCAACTACTCTTTTACACTGCATGCTTTGAACTCAGTCGCTTCCAGATGTTTATAACGGCCACAATGAGAGTTCTGGAATTGAGGCTGAAGGTAGTGCAAAGGTATTCTGAACACATGGTCATCCTATCCTTGGCCTCTCTCCAGAACCCACACTGACAAAGCCAATAGTCCAAGCTGGTGTAAGGTTCTGTCAGTTGTTATGTTATTACATCTGGATGCAATAAAAGAAAGCTGGGAAAGACACCAAAATAGCGATCGGGTGGCATACTATGGGAATCAAAGAGATGGAGGAGGCGTTGTAGTTTGACGCGGAGGTTGGTGCGCTCAGGGTGGAGACCCCACCGGACAGTGTGGCAATCATGCCTGCCCGCTTGGCAGCGGGCGAGAATTCATGTGGGTGCAGCCCCCTAGGAGGTGCGCCCCAGGGGCAGAGAGTGTGGACGACCTCCCTTCTCGATCTGACTGATGGGGGAGTGACACCAACAGGCATGAGGGATAACAGTAGAGGGCAATCTGGCAGGCAATGAGAGCATAGAGCGGACAAGAGGCGTGGAGGACATTTGACCCATCAACGCTATCAAGCGGCACAATGCAGTCTGGCCGGCCCGATCGGCCCCAGTATCTCTCCCGCAGTACTTCCTTTCCTCCATTCACAAACTCCCCTACACCGGCTATGGAGCCTTCATGCCCTTCAGTTCCGAGCTACCCCCTTTCCCACAGCTGGATTCCAGCACGAGCTCAAGAACAGCCCTGGATCCAGCATGCCGCCTCCGCCTACCACCACCCGGCCTTGTACCTTCAAGGCCATCGCCAGTTCAGGGATTCCTCCAGGCCCAAGATCACAGCCTATGAGTGCACCCTGAAGGCCTGGCTGAACGAGCACTGCAAGAACCCTAGCAATGGTGACAAGATCATTCGCTGTAAATATGTAATATGTAATATGTTATATTTAGCGCCTTGAGACACTCACAGGGGAGTAGTGCGCTATACAAACCCCTGATTGATTGATTAAATTGTCCAACCCTAATTGATTCAACTCTTCTTAAAATGTAATCTTGAGTAAATTTGCAACTTGTATATATGTAACTCTAACTACTAGTATCTGTAGAAGACTTATGTACCAGCCTCCAAGCCGCCACCTCGCCCACCGGGGTAAGATGCAACCACCTCAGATGCATACTACTCAACACCCGCTCCGCCTGCAAGCACGCCATTGAAGTCTGGAATCTACTTGACTCTTCCTCCCCGGACGTCGCCTTCCTGACGGAGACCTTGAATAACCCCTCCTTTGCACCTGACATCGCCAAAGCCATTCCAGACAGCTACAAGATCACCTGCAGGGACCGCACCAATGTAACTGGCGGAGGAATCGCCATCGTCCACAAAAACACCCTCAGAATCTCAACCAGCACCGACGACACCCTCAGCGCCGCCGAACACCTACACTTCCAGATCCACATCGATCCCAACACCACCCTCAAAGGAACCCTCATCTACAGACACCCTGGCCACAGTTCAGCTACTCCATCGCCGACTTCGTCAGCACGCACGCCCTTGCATCCACAGACTATATCCTCCTTGGAGACCCGAACTTCCACCTCGAGAGCACCAACAACAGCAAGTCCAAAACCCTGCTTGACAACCTCGTCAACCTCGGACTCAAACAGCTCGTCACGACTCCCACCCACTCCGCCGGACACACGCTCGACCCTATCTTATCCGCCAGCAACCACGTCACCTTAAGCCACACCACCGAACTCCACTGGACCGACCACCGCTGCATCCACTTCACCTTCCAGAAACCCACCATGCACCACCACACACAATGGGCCCCTCCGCCGCAGGTGGAGCAAAATCACCGAAGACCAGCTAATCGCCTCCATCGCCAGAAACCCACTAACTGACACTCCTGACACCGACACTGCCGCCCGCAACCGCAGGCAATGGATCGACAACTGCGCCAACACTGTCGCCCGATCAAGAAAACCTCAAACAGACGCACCAAAAGAAAAGCCATCTGGCTCACCGCTGACCTCCAGGCATCCAAGCAGACCTGCCGAAGGCTCGAAAAGAAGTGGCACCATGAACAGACACCGGACAGCAATACAGCTCACAAGAGGGCCATCCGCAGACACCACCAACTCATCCGAACCGCCAAAAGGACCTCCTTCAAGAAACACATCAACAACAACGCACACAACAGCAAAGAGCTCTTCAACATCGTGAAGGAAGTCTCCAACCCCAGCTCCAACTCCAATGACATCCCACCATCACAAGACCTCTTCGACTCCCTAGCCACCTTCTTCCACCGCAAGATCGTAGACATCCACAACCGCTTCAACAACCAGGCCCCCCCGACAGCGACCAACACCTCAGACTCCACCGACCCCAGCAACACCGACCCCCTGCTCTCCTGGACCCGCATCAACGTCGACGACACAATCAAAATCATGAACACCATCCACTCCGGCTCACCAATAGACTCCTGCCCGCACCACATCTTCAACAAAGCAAGCTCCATCATAGCACCCCATCTCCGCAAGATCATCAACTACTCCTTCGAGACCGCCACCTTCCCGGAAAGCTTGATGCACGCCGAGATCAACGCCTTAGTCATGAAACCCAAAGCGGACCCTAAGGACCTCAAGAACTTCCAGCCCATCTCCCTACTCCCGCTCCCAGCGAAAGTCATCGAGAAGATTGTCAACAGGCATTTTATTGCCTTCCTCGAAGAGAACAACATCCTGGACCCGTCCCAATCCAGATACCGCAGCAACCACAACACCGAAACAGCCCTCATTGCCGCCACAGACAACATCAGGACCCTGCTGGACAATGGAGAAACTGCGGCCCTCATCCTCTAGGACCTTTCGGCCGCATTCAACACCGTCTACCACCACACCCTACGCACAAGCTTCCACAGTGCAGGGATCCACGACAAAGCCCTGGACTGGACCACCTCCTTCCTCACTGGCAGAACCCAGAGTGTTCGCCTCCCTCCATTCCGATCTAAAGACACCCAGATCATCTGCGGCGTACCCCATGTCCCTCAGGCCGACACTCTTCAACGTCCACATGGCACCGCTCACCAACATCGTCCGATCGCACAACCTCAACATCATCTCATATGTTGCCGACACCCAGCTGATCCTCTCCCTCACCAAGGCCCTCACCACCGCCAAAACCAACCTCCACGAAGAATTGAAGGCCATCGCTGAATGGATGAAGAACAGCCACCTGAAACTGAACTCGGACAAGACGGAGGTTCACATCCTCCGCTCCACCCCCTTTGCCTGGGACGACTCCTGGTGGCCGGCCACGCTGGGAGCTACACCAGCACCCACTGACCACGCACGCAATCTGGGGTTCATCCTGGACTCTTCGCTGTCAATGACCCAGCAAGTCAACGCCGTCTTCTCCTCCTCCTGCTTCACCCTCCGCATGCACCGCAAGATCTACAGATGGATCCCCACTGGAACCAGAAGGATGGCCAACCAGGCTCTCCTCAGCAGCAGACTGGACTACGGCAACGCCCTCTACGCAGGAACCTCAGCGAAACTCTAGAAACTACTACACCCCATACAGAACGCTTCTGGACGACTCCCCCGCCACAGCCACATCACATCCCACCTGAGAGACCTGCACTGGCTACCCGTCAACAAGAAGATCACCGTCAAGCTCCTCACTCACACTCACAAAGCACTCCACAAAACTGGACCAGCATACCTCAATGAACGACTCACCCTCTACACCTCGAACTGCCAGCTTGGCTCTGCTGACCTCACACTCGCCACCGTCCCCCACATCCGACGAGTGACTGCCAGCGGCAGGTCTTTCTCCCACCTCACCGCCAAGACATTGAACACCCTCCCAATCCACCTGCAGCAGACCCAGGACCTGCTGACCTTCAGGAGACTTCTCAAGACCTGGCTGTTCAAGCAGTAGCAGCATCCCCTACCCCCCACCCCCAGCGCCTTGAGACCCTCAAGGGTGAGTAGCGCACTTTACAAATGCATTGATTGATTGATTTACTTACTACCATTCTTATGTGATTTTTGAGTTTATCAGTTTGTATCTGTTATGTTATTCATGTACTTTGAAGTCCTTATGTAATGTAACTGGTTCTATTGTAATGCGCACTGACAGCTGCGGGTAAAGTTAGCGCTATATAAAAATGCATAAATAAATAATAAATAAATCATGGAAATTTAGTTTATGTGTTTAAGCCATGCCTATAACTACATAGTCCACGCCCCTTTTAGAGACTTCCCTTTTTTTCCCTGATTAGACCTCACATCATCCACTACAGAGCATTTTCTATGTCAGACCTACACTCCACTAGCCATGCCTCTTCCACAAACCATTTCTAAAATTTAGATCACATACTTACTAGATACACCTACACCATTAGACACCATCCCTTCCACCAGTCCACATCACCACTTGGTTCCTTTCCCAACCGCGTAGCACCTCTTGTGCTAGACCACAATTCCAGTAGGAAGCAAAAGATAAACAATTGACGGACGGAATGCAGAACAAATCAAAACATTCACCCCCATTCAAGAGATCTGTGTTAAATCCATCATTCTTTTGCTCGCCAGGCCATCCCAGTTTATACCTGGCCATGTGCAAATCAGTCTTGACCCTGTACCTCATGGGAACAGTCCAGCCCGAACTGCTAAGCCAGGTCCTCCCTGGACCGGAAACAAGCATCCTTGGACCGGTTTTGGGGTTTCACCCCTCTTCAGCCAGGATAGCTTGATTCCAGTGGCACAATGAGCCCAGAACCCACCTCTGGGCTTACCTGGCGCAATTAGGGCGAGAAAGCAAAAGACACACAATTGATGGATGGAATGCAGAACAAATCAAAACATTCACCCCAGTCAAGAGATCTGGGTGAAATCCACCATTATTTTGCTCACCATGCCACCCCAGTTTAGACCTGGCCATATGCAAATCAGTCTTGACCCTGTGCCTCATGGGAACAGTCCAGCCCGAACTGCCAAGCCAGGTCCTCCATGGAAAGGAAACAAGCATCCTAGTACCGGTTTCACCCCTCTTCAGCAAAGATAGCTTGATTCCAGTGGCACAGTGAGCCCAGGACCCACGTCTGGGCATACCTTGCGCACTTAGGGCGAGAAAGTTAAAAGACAGTTCTGTCTGGACTGTTCCCATGGGGCACAGGGTCAAGACTGATTTGCATATGGCTGGGTCCAAACTGGCGTAGTGGGCAAAAGAACAATGGATTTAACCCAGATCTTTTGACTGGGGGAGAAGGTTTGCATTGCCAGCATTCCGTCCATCATTTGTTTGCTGTAACACAATTCCAGTAGGCATCTCACCACTAAGCACTATCTCTGGAATTGGAGCGCACCTCCACTAAAGCACGTCTCTTCCACATGGTGTCTATAGTGCTGTGTGGGACAGGTTCTAGAGTCTCAGCAAACACTTAGTTTGCCAGCTACTCCCTCAAAGGCTGGACACACTTGCACCCCACACCCATCCGCCACAGGAGCCCCTCACAAGTGAAGTGAGCCTGCAAATAAAAGGGCCCAAGTGCACGTGCTCGTCGCCAGTTAACTAGTATATCCACTGCATCTGTGTTCATCATTTAGTCGTATGTGGGCCTAGGTCCACAACTCTACAGTGTCTTCATTGGACACCAAGAATATTAGTGAATCAGATCACTTCCCCATAATGCAGAGTGATGCGAGTTACAAAGCAGGCCCAGATGGACTTCCCAACCCTGTGCAGTTCATCATCGAAACTATGATGCCATCCACTAGCACTCCATGACTGACTAGGCAGTAAAATGTCAACCACTCACCTCACAGCCACAGAAAAGTTGTTTTGTTTAATGTCTTCCTGGTCTGCAAACTCCTCTGCTGCGCTCCTGAAAAGAGGACAGATGAAAAAGAGTTAGAAAAGTTTTCAAAATGAGCACAAATTCAAAGAGAAAGCATGTTCTGCCGAACACCTTTCAACCACTGCTCGTTAAAGAACAGCAGTTTGCACGGTAAGGCTTGTAATTAATGCTAAAATAGTATAAACACCACTGAAGGTGTCACACACATCAAGCTTAACAACAGCTAGCAGCGTTATGCTACATGCAGGGCTTTAAGTGGGATGAAAAAACTGGGGGGGGGGTCTCTTAAAGGGGTGTGGTCAATGTAATTAAGGGCGTCGCTTAAAAACACATAAGTTAAAAATCTGTGCTTAGCAAAATGTGCCGCCTGACTTGTATTTTGCTGTTTCTGTCATTTCATCCAGATATATGATACAACAAGTAACATCATACCTACCACAAGTCAGGACTATTGGCTCTGTCAATGGTTGTTAGTTGACTAAGATAAATAAGCAGCATCTCTGGCTGGTATATAATATTGAAAAAGCTTTCACTTAAAGCCCTGGTGTCTCCATGACAATGCTGCTGCGCCTGAGTTTCAAAAAGAGAAGGGAAATCCAGAGAGAAAAGGACTCTCTTTAAAGGATTTCCCTTCCCCTAATGCTCACCTGCCATTCCACTAGTGAGAAGTGAGCAGTGTGAGCAGCGCACATCGAGGTGCCTGCTGTCACTGCACTCTGGAAAAAAAGGAACTGCCTGTGCCAGGGCACAAAACAGAGCCCGATAGAGTCCTGTTTCGAGGCCTCCTTTAAAAAACTGCTGGTGCTCAGCACCGGTGAGACCCGGTCTACTTAAAGCCTTGGCTACATGCACATTGTATTTATCCCCACCACCATGCACAGGGCTGTAACCATCAGGAGCTCGAAAACACACAGCACTCTAACTACAGTGGTGGGCCAGGATGGTGGCTAGCTACCTCACATCAGGGGTGAGTAACTGATTCTGTCTTGACTGACAGTCCTGATTTTTTTAGGTCTCGCCTAGCGATGCAGCGCATGTGCTGCATGCTTGGCGGGATCTATTGTCTTCGATTTGTCTTGGAAAGGGGGACAGGAGATGTGCACGCCTATGGACAGGAGATGTGCACTCGCACCGTGTCTCGAGTCTCTTCCGCCTTGTTCTTTGAATGCTTATTCTCTGTGTGTATCATTTCCGGCGCTAGCCGAGTTGAGGAGGCAGAGTGGTTTGTAATCCTTGAAGCATTAGTGAGCCCCCAGTACCCATCTGCAGTGCTTGTAAGGAAGTGTTCAGTTGCTGTGGGCGGATCCTGTTATGCTTATTAGCTCCTCGGCATGTCGCTTTTAATGCACTACTAACCTTCAAAACTCCGAGGTATGGTATAAAGCCTAACCTCGTCAACCTCTCCTACCTTCCACCTACTGTCTGTCACTTCCCGAGGGTGTGATGCAAAATGACTGTACTATACCTATCCTTACCTCTGTGGTGGTTCTATTTTCTAGTCATTGTGACATTTGCAGATCGCTCTTCTGGTTATAGTGGTGACGCTGCAATCCAGCTCTAAATATAATCCCAAGCACAGTGTTCTCAGACTGATTCATGCAAGATTTCTGCCCACGTTAACAGGGACCCTCATTTAATTCAACAAAACTGTTAAAATGGCTGGTCCAAAATGTAATCAGATTTTAAAAAAAGGTGCTACTCTTCTTCACAGATTATTCTAATGTCAGGAATTATGTGAAGGAAAATGTAATTTGCAGTTAAAAATATTTTGGAATTAATTTCCGATCGTGTTTGACAATTTCAAGGAGAAAGCAGTGGAAAACCTCTTAAGTGAAATATATAAAAAGGAAAATCAGTTGGAAGGTGTATATCAGCATATAGTGAGCAAAACAGGTTACTGAGCAGGTATGATTGGGAAACGGGTGTATATGGCCAAGGTCGGACTGTTTTAGCTGTTTGGGAGCCTGTTTCATGGTCCTCTGGGCCGGATTTTACTGTTCATGTCACTCATATTAAAAAAACTTTACCTGCAACAGGAACAAATGCACACAATCGTCCATACCTTGCAAAACACTTATACAGCGTGTCTTTGCAAGTTCAAAACGTCCCTAATTTGCAAACATAGGCCACTTTTTTAGTTTTGTAATTCACTGATGGGGGGTCACTTTTCTTTTGGTACCCGGGTATTTTTCTGCCCCAGTCCGACCCTTATTATGGCTTGGTGCTTCATGAGGTTTAGGAATAGATACCACAAGTTATCTGATTAGCTTTTACAACCATCTCTTGCTTTTGAAAACCGTAGACTTTTGTCTGTTCTCTTGCTGGCAATTCGACACGAATTCCATTGCTACCACATGTCTCTTGTCATAAGGATTGTGTTCACCCAGCATCACTTTCTATAGCTGGAAAAATGTTAATACAAGTAGCCCTTGCTACCCCTGGCTAGCCACATTTGACCACATTGTGCTTAGCTCTCTGTCTCCTATGTGGATGGACCCAATCTGTCATTTCTCAGCTCTAAGATAGATAAAGAATGCAACTCTTCACTGTATCTTATCAGTGGTGAAGGTAATGTACTTCGCTGTCCCCGTCCCCGTCTAAACTCGCCATCCCCTAATTCCCCATGCGCAGAGTCAATCCTGTCAGAGTGGACTGGCACACGAAAGATCTCTCTGTGACAGATGGATTGCTATCGTTGCCTGCTAGGCCCCTGTAGAGCACTTCAGTATGGATTGTGCAAGGGTGAAATTGCATATGCACAACCTAATTTCCTCACCGAGCATATACTGGATACAAAAAATGTTGCCTAAATACATGCGTGGGAAACAGGCTAATTTCCCTTAAAGCAAAGTGTTGTTTATTAGTCCCACTTCAATTGTATTAACGCTTGTAGGAATCCCTTTGACTTACAAACGATTATGCTTTTGAAATACAATATAATTCTGCTTCTGGACGTAAATATAACATACGGTCAATAGAAAAGCAATAAAATCCTAGCACATGATAATACATGAAGCGAAAATCCCCACGACAGTTCCTGGTTGTTTTGCTATATTTAAATTTTTTTATGCAGGCAGCAAGAGCATGGAAAGTAAAGTGCTGTGCAGTTAATTAGATGTTTTCTACCAGCCTGCTCACATTTTTCACCATCCAATCAATGAAATCTGTGTACATGGAACTTCAAAATTCAGACTGCATCAGTAACTCTGAAAGGCCAGTTGGGCTGGGGTAGGGTCAGTGACAGATGAGTTTTATGTGATCCACTGTGCATCTTCCCTTTCAACTGCTCACAAGAAAGAGACTTACTAGGTCTGTCCTGACTTCCTTGCGGGCCTGTATGGACATAGCTCTACCGTTTTTTTAGGTTTCACTTGCGTTGCCTTGGACTCATGTGTAAAGTGCCTGAGTCGCAAAACAAAACATGTCATGCAATTTAATAAATGTTTTATAGTACGCTTCATAACACATTTGGTTGATTCATGCTCAGAAGTAAGTAGTGTACAATAGGATACAAAGTCCAACAGGTCAGGATATAGGAGGGGACAGGATGAAAGGGTCCGATTTTTATTTTTGTCGACAATGCCATATCCCATTGCCTTTCTCATCTCAAAAGGATAATTTGTTCCAAACTCGCACAACTCCAACACGAAGAGCAAACCCACATCACAGCTTTTTAGGTCTGGCATAGAGACAGCACTGGCACTCTTGCCTGCCTACTGTTTTACACGAACGCATAAAAAATACAAATGTCATATGTTTAAATACCAGGCTTTTGGTCAGCCATCTTACTCCACTGGTCTGGTCAAGTGCTGTTCTCATTTTGCTTTGCCCACAACAGCATACACTATTGTACAATATGTCACCCCACTTCATACATTGGGGCACATTATCAATGCATGTCGATAATTATTGCTAACGCCAGTTAGCAGGAGTTTTGTTAACGCCGTCTATCCCTGAAATAATCGCCTTGTGAACGACGTATTACCAACAAGCAGCTAACAGGGGATAGCTCCTCTCACCGGCTCAAATATCTGGCGATAAAATTAGCTAGACCATGTAAAAAATTCCTTTGTTAGCGGGCGAATCCTAGCGATAAGCCCACACGTGATAAGAAAACGTACGCTAGGCAGCAAGTAAGGACTCAGAAAATTTGCCTATCAGTTAAACTCCCATAAAAAGGAATACCCAAAATAAAGTTTAATGCAGATTGTAGCAGCCAGGGCCAAGTGCAGCACACATCAACAACCCCCTCAAGCCACCCAACATCCAGGATGACCAGGAGGAGCGCCTGGATGCCCCGCTGGACCTGAGTGTGGAGCCTGGATGCCTCGCTGGACCTACGCCTAGAACCTGAATGCCTCGCTGGACCTGCATCTGGAGCCTGGAGTGGGATGTGGCGGAGCTGTGGAGTTGATGAGCCGTGGCGTAATTTATTGAGGCACGACGATCACCCGTACCTGGTGGTTAAATCTAGCAGGTCGCATGGAGACACGCTGCTGACCTGTGTGAGAAGACCGCCCTGAGGCCCTTGGAGCTGGTAACGGTAGAGGCGCTACTGTGCATGTTGCTGACCTATGTGAGAAAACCACCTTGAGGCCCTTGAAGCTGTTAATGGTAGAGGCGCTCCTGAGCAACATAATAGTGAGGTCCGCATCGATTACTACGATCCACCACTACACCGGGGTGCACGGAAGAGATTACCAATGGTGTGTGCCGTCTCCCTGCATCACAGACCAGATGATGTTGGGCTGGCTGTACGCTGTGGAGGCTAAGGCCCCTGTGCTACAGCAAACTTGTGTGGCATGAGCGCTACGCCTTCACGGCTAAGGGGGCCCTGCTGCATCGACTGCATCGGGAGGTATACCAGTGTACTAGGCGGCGACTGCTGTACCCAGCTGAGGGCAATCACACCTGGCTGAGGCTCCTGCTGGCTGAGTCACAGATTTGGAGAGAGTGCAGTGGATTGCGCCACAGTGTCAATGTCCAAGTAAGGAGAAGGTGGGACGTGTAGCGCAGGAGGGCCGGGGGATGAGTTGCTCTGGCCTAACACATGTAGATGACCCACCCCCAGTGGCGGCTCTTACGGTATGGTGGATGAGCTTTGCCCCACCGCCTCAAGCATTGCAGAAGAGGAACAATCATCAAATTATGATAACTCAATCAATGAATCAATCAGGGGAATTGTAAGCACGCTACTCAACTTCCTCCGCACCAACACTCCACTAATGCTTCCAAACGATGACACCGCAGCAAGCAACCACCACCGATGGATCTCCAACAGTGCCGATATTCGGGCACCCCTCACTAACAGCACTGTGTCCGTACCTTCCGCCTGCCTGATGGCAGGCATGAGGGTGAGGCAGTGCCACAGGAATAGGCTAGCCACATGCATTGCTGAAGTTGCGTCATGGCTGTGACACGACTGCAGCAATGCATGACTTTAGCGCAAGCAGATACGTCAGGATTCCTGCTGTATCTGTCATTACTTGAGTAATGGAGCACTGTCCAGTGATTACAGCGCATCCATGCTGTCGCAAGAAGGGCGTAATGAAAAGTGTTGCAACGCTGTCTTGTTGCAGCGCAGCAACACTTTTCATGACTGGGGCACAGGTATGCGCACTATCTTATTGATTGTACGTATTCCTGCATTGTGGTTTTGTCGCAGGGCAGCGCTGAAACATTGCTTGCAGCGCTGGTCAGCACCAAAACCTGCAGAGATATGGGACCAAGGGGCATATTATCAAGAAGGGCGTTAAAATGATCACCTCTTTAGCAGCAGGAAACTGCCGCTTAAGCAGCGATAATGGGCTTGATAATATGCTAAAGCGGCGATAATTTTAACACTGTTCTTGATAATATGCCCCCAAGTTTTATTACCATTTTTAAGACCAGCTATTTTCTGGTCTTAAGTAACTGGCTCTAACTGCTGTTAGAGCCAGTTTTTTGGCTCTTCAGAATTTCAAGGAGCCCCTTGATAATATGGAGTATTGGTGTTAGCATGCGTTTTTGCATTTTTGCATAGGAACGCCTACTTTGCATGCAATTAGCAATTAATAACGCTAACATGCTTTGAGATAAAAAAAACGGGCCGCTATCGCCCAAAAACTCACGCTAAGGCCCGCTTTCTGCAGCTTGCTAATAGTGAGAAAAAGTTATCGTTGCTCTAGAGGCAAAAAAAGTGCCGCTAACGTGGCGATAGACCCTTGATAATATGTCCCATAATCTTCTGGTGCAACCTTTGATATTCTCCTGCTTTTGTGTCGTGTGGACATTAGGACCCTGCAGGCAGAGTGTTCCCCAGGACCATAGAGAGCATACTGGATATAACTTCTTGCCCAGAGGACTGGACAGGAAGTGAACGGTGGAGCAGGGCATTCTAGGTTAGGGAAAGCTGGGACAGCGTGATTGAAGACAAGCCCCCCCAGAAGTAGAGAAACAACAAAGCCAGAGAGGGTTTCACTGATAAATAGAAGGCTAGCAATAGATCAATGAAACTGTGTTCATTTACCTGTGGATCCTGGGATCCGGAAACACCTCCTTCCACTTTTTTGAGTTTCAGCTTGTATGCAGCAGAAACGTCAGCAATAGGCATTTTTAAAATATAATTTTTGAACACAAGTAAGTATGGAAATATTTTATACCCTTCCAATACTCTAATAAAGTAACTGCCAAAGACAAGCATTTACAATGCAATAGATCTCGCATTTACACGAGTTTAAGCTATTGGCATTGTAACTGACAATGCCTTTTATTTATGTTTTAAAAACAAAAATAAAAGGCACTGTTATTTGCAATGTCAATAGCTGAAACTCGCGTAAATGCGAGACCTATTGCATTGCAAATGCTTGTTACCTTTTCCTTCGGTATTTGTTTTCCTGCGTTTATGAAGGGTACATTCATGAGACAGGATAAGCCTTGCTTGGGACAATTTATAATCTCTATGATTTAACCTTCTATTTCATGAGCCGTCTCAGATGAGCTTGCGTCAGTTCTGGTGCAAGTATTCTCGTAGAAAAACCAAAGGTGATGATGGACGGAGCGTTGACAATACAAACACTCACCCCCAGTCAACTGATCTGGGTTTTATCCATCACCGTTCTTTAGCTCACTCCGCCACCCCAGTTCAGACATGGCCATATGCAAATCAGTCTGACCCCGTGCCTCATGGGAACAGTCCAGCCCGACCTGCCAAGCTATGTCTTCCCTGGACTGGAATCAAGCTTCCCAGGAGTGGTTTCTGGCATTACAGCCGTCTTCAGCCGGGCTTGCTTGACTCCAGTGGCAAAGTGAGCAAGGGACTCACGTCTGAGCATACCCTGCCAACTTAGGGCGAACAAAGAAAAAACAAAGGTGATGATGGACGGAGCGTTGACAATACAAACACTCGAACCCAGTCAACTGATCTGGGTTTAATCCATCACCGTTCTTTAGCTCACTCCGCCACCCCAGTTCAGACATGGCCATATGCAAATCAGTCTGACCCTGTGCCTCATGAGAACAGTCCAGCCCGAACTGCCAAGCTATGTCTTCCCTGGACCGGAATCAAGCTTCCCAGGACCGGTTTCTGGCATTACAGCCATCTTCAGCCCGGCTTGCTTGACTCCAGTGGCAAAGTGAGCAAGGGACTCACGTCTGAGCATACCCTGCCAACTTAGGGCGAACAAAGAAAAACCAAAGGTGATGATGGACGGAGCGTTGACAATACAAACACTCGAACCCAGTCAACTGATCTGGGTTTAATCCATCACCGTTCTTTAGCTCGCTCCGCCAACCCGTCTCAGATGAGCTTGCGTTAGTTCTGGTGCAAGTATTCTCGTAGCCAGAGGCAGAATGAAATTTTACTGTCCGCCATTCTATATGGCCCTATGCCGTTCTTAAGACATTTGTTGCAAAATGGAGCCCTTTTGAGGCTTTGGGGCAGTGACGCCAACCTGCTCCCAACAATGACTAATGTAGCACCCTCCTTCGTTTATAGTGTGAACTACATGAATAGTTATTTGGCATGTTGTGTGAAGCTGACCTTGCAAAGCGCAACGCGGACTGCATCAGTATCTGTTGGTTGTGAGTTTTCCATAAGGTGAAGTTGCTAAAGGGAGTTAAAACTGGAGACCGGCTCAAGAAGCGTCTTCGGTAGTTTCGTGAGACGTGCCTCGAATTAATTTAGTAGAGTAACATCAGTTAATTCATTCAGCACAGACTTCCACACATTCTTCAGATACCAGATACAGGCACTGGACTTTATTCTGCCAAAACGAAAAGTTCTCTGTCCTTTAGCCTCTTTAATTTACAATTTTAATGGCTTAGTATGATCCGTATTTTCCAACGGTTGGAAGTTATGAAATGTAACCAGTCACCATGCTGTCTTTCACCAGCAGGTGGCAATAACACACCACAAATCAGTAAAGCTGACCTAGGAACACCGGATACTACCTTGTGAACACCAATCACCACATAAGAGATGCATGTAAAGTGAAGGGTTATGGCCCAGATGTAGCTTTCGGTTGATTTTTCAGGAGTCAATATTGTGACATTGAACACAGGAGGAGGTGCAAAAATAAGCATAGTTGAACTAGAGTATTACTCGAATTGCAGGATTATGGAAGTTGAATGAATCTTTGGGAATCCATAATAACCATAGAATAAAAAATATAGGGGCTGCTTCTGAAATGTTATTTAGATTTGCCGAAAAGCTGAGGCATAAACTGATTAAGGAGATGTTTCAGTTATATAGAAATAAGCGTATGTCCCTTGTCCTATGTGGCAGGAGTGTGGGGCTAAACAGCTCTTGGAAGGCTACAGACGGTAGAAAATAAAGGCTTTATTTCGGAGGCCTAGCGTCAGTTTTGCAGTGCTGTTGCGTCACTTTTTTGTGATGCAACGGCGGCGTAAAACATGCCCCCTGTTGCATCCTATTTACAAAGTAACGCATCTGCTGAGATGCGTCACTTTGTAAACTCCTGCAACACATTGTACCTGCGCCAGGTATAAAGTATGCAGGGTGGGCTCTCTGAAGCAAGTAAGCCTCGTAGAAGTGATACAGTGAAATCTATGAGATTTCACTGCATCACTTCTAGAACGCCACTGCGTCAATATCTTACACCTGCCTCACAGCAGGCGTAAAACTGACGCACGCCCTTTTACATGGGGCTTGCCCCATGTGAAGGGACACATTGCTGGGGTTGCGTCACTTTTGTGACACACCCCAGCAATGCGTCACGTTTGCGCCATACGGATACATCAGAAATACTGACGTATCTGTAGCTCCTTGCGACATGATGCATCATATGTAAATTGTAATGTAATGTAATGTAAATTGATACTTGTATAGCGCACTACTCACCTGCAAGGGTCTCAAGGCGCTTGTACGAATACCGTTGTGGAACCCGTCCTGGCTTTCCCTGTGAGGCGTCTACTCCTGGGCACCCCCAGGCATCCTTAGCGTTGTGGGGCCGTTGTGGAGATTAAGGAAGCTATTGCACAGAGTTGCAGAGTGGGACTCCATGATTAGAATAGGCACCAAGGCGAGAATTATCAGGTCCGTGGAATTTTTGAGCCCAAGACCCGCCGAGGCGGGGAATTGAACCCTGGTCCCGGGCTAGACCTCTGCATCAGGGTCTGCCGCTCTAACCATTGAGCCACACTTCTCCACTTCTCACTTCTCATACTGTAAATATGACGCATACAGCATGTCGCAAGGAGTGCGTAATGAAAAGTGACGCATCACTGTTTTCACGCAGTGATGCGCCACTTTTCATAAATGAGGCCCTTTGTTTTTAGCTAGACTTTTAGCCTTACTGTTGGGGATCTGGAAAGTTCCATTCCCGGCTGCTCTCTGTTCGTGGTGTTCCCTGCGAGGAACATCGAACGTACGGTTATGGCAGTGGGTGTCGAGGAGCTGCCATGACGGGACACAATAAATGAGAAACTCTACTTACTACCCAGTTACTACTATTTTTTATTGGTGACGAGTTGTCCCGTCCCCGGCCTCCCCACCCTTCGATGGCTCCTTGCTACCCACCAGCTTGCCTTCCAGCGTCCTGTGTGTGCAGTTTCCAGTGTGGGCACGGTCGCCCCTGTGCTGGACGGAGCTGTCAGTGGTGATTCGGAATTGTGGTATTTGCCGTGGTTGACACCCATGACTGTGGTGTCCTGCTGTGCAGAGGGCCTAGGGCCTAGAAATGAGGGTTAGGCGGACACACGGGCTACGTTGATAGCTAGTAGCCAACTGGCCACGCCCAGGCTTGCCGGGCTATTTATTTCACAGCTTACGTTACGTTCACGCAAGGGCTGTACCAAAGCCCCCTTACGCCTTAGGGCAACATATGTGAGGAACAGTGGGAGGGGGCGTGTGCTGCAGTGGTACACCCCACTGGCAGCAACACTACATTCCTCCTTTACCTAGGGATAAGAAGAACAGAACAGGAAAGTAATACGCAAACAGTTCCCATAGTCTATCAGATCAGCACAGCATGCTGTGAGCATTGGTTGGTAAGCGTAAACAAAAGTACAACACAAAGTCTCTGGATCAGTCTCTGCTCAAAAGGTGGCAAACACAACATTTCAACAAGCAAATAAAAGAACAGTCTTACTTTAATCTCGGCGGGGTCAGCCATCTTGATTGGCTCAGCGCCAACACTGTGCTACAAAGTCCCGGTACCTCTGGGAGGGCTTCGGACATGGACGCAGGCTGTACTTTGTCTGGCTCCGGCTTTCTCCGGTGGCTGGGGGCGGCTCTTCTGCGCTCCTGCTGTCGTTGACGGTGGATTCTTTATCTGTGCTCTCGGTGGCTGGAACAGTCGGGGTGGTGTCTTCAGCTCGAGCCGTCGCAGTGCCAGCTTCCTCCGGTCCGGGTGGCAGCATCGGGGGTGTTGGTTGCCACTCATCTTGGTCAGCCTGAAAAATTTTTCCTTGCATAAAAAATACAAATGTCATATGTTTAAATACCAGGCTTTTGGTCAGCCATCTTACTCCACTGGTCTGGTCAAGTGCTGTTCTCATTTTGCTTTGCCCACAACAGCATACACTATTGTACAATATGTCACCCCACTTCATACATTGGGGCACATTATCAATGCATGTCGATAATTATTGCTAACGCCAGTTAGCAGGAGTTTTGTTAACGCCGTCTATCCCTGAAATAATCGCCTTGTGAACGACGTATTACCAACAAGCAGCTAACAGGGGATAGCTCCTCTCACCGGCTCAAATATCTGGCGATAAAATTAGCTAGACCATGTAAAAAATTCCTTTGTTAGCGGGCGAATCCTAGCGATAAGCCCACACGTGATAAGAAAACGTACGCTAGGCAGCAAGTAAGGACTCAGAAAATTTGCCTATCAGTTAAACTCCCATAAAAAGGAATGCCCAAAATAAAGTTTAATGCAGATTGTAGCAGCCAGGGCCAAGTGCAGCACACATCAACAACCCCCTCAAGCCACCCAACATCCAGGATGACCAGGAGGAGCGCCTGGATGCCCCGCTGGACCTGAGTGTGGAGCCTGGATGCCTCGCTGGACCTACGCCTAGAACCTGAATGCCTCGCTGGACCTGCATCTGGAGCCTGGAGTGGGATGTGGCGGAGCTGTGGAGTTGATGAGCCGTGGCGTAATTTATTGAGGCACGACGATCACCCGTACCTGGTGGTTAAATCTAGCAGGTCGCATGGAGACACGCTGCTGACCTGTGTGAGAAGACCGCCCTGAGGCCCTTGGAGCTGGTAATGGTAGAGGCGCTACTGTGCATGTTGCTGACCTATGTGAGAAAACCACCTTGAGGCCCTTGAAGCTGTTAATGGTAGAGGCGCTCCTGAGCAACATAATAGTGAGGTCCGCATCGATTACTACGATCCACCACTACACCGGGGTGCACGGAAGAGATTACCAATGGTGTGTGCCGTCTCCCTGCATCACAGACCAGATGATGTTGGGCTGGCTGTACGCTGTGGAGGCTAAGGCCCCTGTGCTACAGCAAACTTGTGTGGCATGAGCGCTACGCCTTCACGGCTAAGGGGGCCCTGCTGCATCGACTGCATCGGGAGGTATACCAGTGTACTAGGCGGCGACTGCTGTACCCAGCTGAGGGCAATCACACCTGGCTGAGGCTCCTGCTGGCTGAGTCACAGATTTGGAGAGAGTGCAGTGGATTGCGCCACAGTGTCAATGTCCAAGTAAGGAGAAGGTGGGACGTGTAGCGCAGGAGGGCCGGGGGATGAGTTGCTCTGGCCTAACACATGTAGATGACCCACCCCCAGTGGCGGCTCTTACGGTATGGTGGATGAGTTTTGCCCCACCGCCTCAAGCATTGCAGAAGAGGAACAATCATCAAATTATGATAACTCAATCAATGAATCAATCAGGGGAATTGTAAGCACGCTACTCAACTTCCTCCGCACCAACACTCCACTAATGCTTCCAAACGATGACACCGCAGCAAGCAACCACCACCGATGGATCTCCAACAGTGCCGATATTCGGGCACCCCTCACTAACAGCACTGTGTCCGTACCTTCCGCCTGCCTGATGGCAGGCATGAGGGTGAGGCAGTGCCACAGGAATAGGCTAGCCACATGCATTGCTGAAGTTGCGTCATGGCTGTGACACGACTGCAGCAATGCATGACTTTAGCGCAAGCAGATACGTCAGGATTCCTGCTGTATCTGTCATTACTTGAGTAATGGAGCACTGTCCAGTGATTACAGCGCATCCATGCTGTCGCAAGAAGGGCGTAATGAAAAGTGTTGCAACGCTGTCTTGTTGCAGCGCAGCAACACTTTTCATGACTGGGGCACAGGTATGCGCACTATCTTATTGATTGTACGTATTCCTGCATTGTGGTTTTGTCGCAGGGCAGCGCTGAAACATTGCTTGCAGCGCTGGTCAGCACCAAAACCTGCAGAGATATGGGACCAAGGGGCATATTATCAAGAAGGGCGTTAAAATTATCACCTCTTTAGCAGCAGGAAACTGCCGCTTAAGCAGCGATAATGGGCTTGATAATATGCTAAAGCGGCGATAATTTTAACACTGTTCTTGATAATATGCCCCCAAGTTTTATTACCATTTTTAAGACCAGCTATTTTCTGGTCTTAAGTAACTGGCTCTAACTGCTGTTAGAGCCAGTTTTTTGGCTCTTCAGAATTTCAAGGAGCCCCTTGATAATATGGAGTATTGGTGTTAGCATGCGTTTTTGCATTTTTGCATAGGAACGCCTACTTTGCATGCAATTAGCAATTAATAACGCTAACATGCTTTGAGATAAAAAAAACGGGCCGCTATCGCCCAAAAACTCACGCTAAGGCCCGCTTTCTGCAGCTTGCTAATAGTGAGAAAAAGTTATCGTTGCTCTAGAGGCAAAAAAAGTGCCGCTAACGTGGCGATAGACCCTTGATAATATGTCCCATAATCTTCTGGTGCAACCTTTGATATTCTCCTGCTTTTGTGTCGTGTGGACATTAGGACCCTGCAGGCAGAGTGTTCCCCAGGACCATAGAGAGCATACTGGATATAACTTCTTGCCCAGAGGACTGGACAGGAAGTGAACGGTGGAGCAGGGCATTCTAGGTTAGGGAAAGCTGGGACAGCGTGATTGAAGACAAGCCCCCCCAGAAGTAGAGAAACAACAAAGCCAGAGAGGGTTTCACTGATAAATAGAAGGCTAGCAATAGATCAATGAAACTGTGTTCATTTACCTGTGGATCCTGGGATCCGGAAACACCTCCTTCCACTTTTTTGAGTTTCAGCTTGTATGCAGCAGAAACGTCAGCAATAGGCATTTTTAAAATATAATTTTTGAACACAAGTAAGTATGGAAATATTTTATACCCTTCCAATACTCTAATAAAGTAACTGCCAAAGACAAGCATTTACAATGCAATAGATCTCGCATTTACACGAGTTTAAGCTATTGGCATTGTAACTGACAATGCCTTTTATTTATGTTTTAAAAACAAAAATAAAAGGCACTGTTATTTGCAATGTCAATAGCTGAAACTCGCGTAAATGCGAGACCTATTGCATTGCAAATGCTTGTTACCTTTTCCTTCGGTATTTGTTTTCCTGCGTTTATGAAGGGTACATTCATGAGACAGGATAAGCCTTGCTTGGGACAATTTATAATCTCTATGATTTAACCTTCTATTTCATGAGCCGTCTCAGATGAGCTTGCGTCAGTTCTGGTGCAAGTATTCTCGTAGAAAAACCAAAGGTGATGATGGACGGAGCGTTGACAATACAAACACTCACCCCCAGTCAACTGATCTGGGTTTTATCCATCACCGTTCTTTAGCTCACTCCGCCACCCCAGTTCAGACATGGCCATATGCAAATCAGTCTGACCCTGTGCCTCATGAGAACAGTCCAGCCCGAACTGCCAAGCTATGTCTTCCCTGGACCGGAATCAAGCTTCCCAGGACCGGTTTCTGGCATTACAGCCATCTTCAGCCCGGCTTGCTTGACTCCAGTGGCAAAGTGAGCAAGGGACTCACGTCTGAGCATACCCTGCCAACTTAGGGCGAACAAAGAAAAACCAAAGGTGATGATGGACGGAGCGTTGACAATACAAACACTCGAACCCAGTCAACTGATCTGGGTTTAATCCATCACCGTTCTTTAGCTCGCTCCGCCAACCCGTCTCAGATGAGCTTGCGTTAGTTCTGGTGCAAGTATTCTCGTAGCCAGAGGCAGAATGAAATTTTACTGTCCGCCATTCTATATGGCCCTATGCCGTTCTTAAGACATTTGTTGCAAAATGGAGCCCTTTTGAGGCTTTGGGGCAGTGACGCCAACCTGCTCCCAACAATGACTAATGTAGCACCCTCCTTCGTTTATAGTGTGAACTACATGAATAGTTATTTGGCATGTTGTGTGAAGCTGACCTTGCAAAGCGCAACGCGGACTGCATCAGTATCTGTTGGTTGTGAGTTTTCCATAAGGTGAAGTTGCTAAAGGGAGTTAAAACTGGAGACCGGCTCAAGAAGCGTCTTCGGTAGTTTCGTGAGACGTGCCTCGAATTAATTTAGTAGAGTAACATCAGTTAATTCATTCAGCACAGACTTCCACACATTCTTCAGATACCAGATACAGGCACTGGACTTTATTCTGCCAAAACGAAAAGTTCTCTGTCCTTTAGCCTCTTTAATTTACAATTTTAATGGCTTAGTATGATCCGTATTTTCCAACGGTTGGAAGTTATGAAATTTAACCAGTCACCATGCTGTCTTTCACCAGCAGGTGGCAATAACACACCACAAATCAGTAAAGCTGACCTAGGAACACCGGATACTACCTTGTGAACACCAATCACCACATAAGAGATGCATGTAAAGTGAAGGGTTATGGCCCAGATGTAGCTTTCGGTTGATTTTTCAGGAGTCAATATTGTGACATTGAACACAGGAGGAGGTGCAAAAATAAGCATAGTTGAACTAGAGTATTACTCGAATTGCAGGATTATGGAAGTTGAATGAATCTTTGGGAATCCATAATAACCATAGAATAAAAAATATAGGGGCTGCTTCTGAAATGTTATTTAGATTTGCCGAAAAGCTGAGGCATAAACTGATTAAGGAGATGTTTCAGTTATATAGAAATAAGCGTATGTCCCTTGTCCTATGTGGCAGGAGTGTGGGGCTAAACAGCTCTTGGAAGGCTACAGACGGTAGAAAATAAAGGCTTTATTTCGGAGGCCTAGCGTCAGTTTTGCAGTGCTGTTGCGTCACTTTTTTGTGATGCAACGGCGGCGTAAAACATGCCCCCTGTTGCATCCTATTTACAAAGTAACGTATCTGCTGAGATGCGTCACTTTGTAAACTCCTGCAACACATTGTACCTGCGCCAGGTATAAAGTATGCAGGGTGGGCTCTCTGAAGCAAGTAAGCCTCGTAGAAGTGATACAGTGAAATCTATGAGATTTCACTGCATCACTTCTAGAACGCCACTGCGTCAATATCTTACACCTGCCTCACAGCAGGCGTAAAACTGACGCACGCCCTTTTACATGGGGCTTGCCCCATGTGAAGGGACACATTGCTGGGGTTGCGTCACTTTTGTGACACACCCCAGCAATGCGTCACGTTTGCGCCATACGGATACATCAGAAATACTGACGTATCTGTAGCTCCTTGCGACATGATGCATCATATGTAAATTGTAATGTAATGTAATGTAAATTGATACTTGTATAGCGCACTACTCACCTGCAAGGGTCTCAAGGCGCTTGTACGAATACCGTTGTGGAACCCGTCCTGGCTTTCCCTGTGAGGCGTCTACTCCTGGGCACCCCCAGGCATCCTTAGCGTTGTGGGGCCGTTGTGGAGATTAAGGAAGCTATTGCACAGAGTTGCAGAGTGGGACTCCATGATTAGAATAGGCACCAAGGCGAGAATTATCAGGTCCGTGGAATTTTTGAGCCCAAGACCCGCCGAGGCGGGGAATTGAACCCTGGTCCCGGGCTAGACCTCTGCATCAGGGTCTGCCGCTCTAACCATTGAGCCACACTTCTCCACTTCTCACTTCTCATACTGTAAATATGACGCATACAGCATGTCGCAAGGAGTGCGTAATGAAAAGTGACGCATCACTGTTTTCACGCAGTGATGCGCCACTTTTCATAAATGAGGCCCTTTGTTTTTAGCTAGACTTTTAGCCTTACTGTTGGGGATCTGGAAAGTTCCATTCCCGGCTGCTCTCTGTTTGTGGTGTTCCCTGCGAGGAACATCGAACGTACGGTTATGGCAGTGGGTGTCGAGGAGCTGCCATGACGGGACACAATAAATGAGAAACTCTACTTACTACCCAGTTACTACTATTTTTTATTGGTGACGAGATGTCCCGTCCCCGGCCTCCCCACCCTTCGATGGCTCCTTGCTACCCACCAGCTTGCCTTCCAGCGTCCTGTGTGTGCAGTTTCCAGTGTGGGCACGGTCGCCCCTGTGCTGGACGGAGCTGTCAGTGGTGATTCGGAATTGTGGTATTTGCCGTGGTTGACACCCATGACTGTGGTGTCCTGCTGTGCAGAGGGCCTAGGGCCTAGAAATGAGGGTTAGGCGGACACACGGGCTACGTTGATAGCTAGTAGCCAACTGGCCACGCCCAGGCTTGCCGGGCTATTTATTTCACAGCTTACGTTACGTTCACGCAAGGGCTGTACCAAAGCCCCCTTACGCCTTAGGGCAACATATGTGAGGAACAGTGGGAGGGGGCGTGTGCTGCAGTGGTACACCCCACTGGCAGCAACACTACATTCCTCCTTTACCTAGGGATAAGAAGAACAGAACAGGAAAGTAATACGCAAACAGTTCCCATAGTCTATCAGATCAGCACAGCATGCTGTGAGCATTGGTTGGTAAGCGTAAACAAAAGTACAACACAAAGTCTCTGGATCAGTCTCTGCTCAAAAGGTGGCAAACACAACATTTCAACAAGCAAATAAAAGAACAGTCTTACTTTAATCTCGGCGGGGTCAGCCATCTTGATTGGCTCAGCGCCAACACTGTGCTACAAAGTCCCGGTACCTCTGGGAGGGCTTCGGACATGGACGCAGGCTGTACTTTGTCTGGCTCCGGCTTTCTCCGGTGGCTGGGGGCGGCTCTTCTGCGCTCCTGCTGTCGTTGACGGTGGATTCTTTATCTGTGCTCTCGGTGGCTGGAACAGTCGGGGTGGTGTCTTCAGCTCGAGCCGTCGCAGTGCCAGCTTCCTCCGGTCCGGGTGGCAGCATCGGGGGTGTTGGTTGCCACTCATCTTGGTCAGAGTCAGGATCTGGTACTTGCTTGAAGAACGAGATGTTTCTTGTGACAGTCTCTCCACCCCTGACAGCTGTGATCATGGTTCCTTTGATCGCCGTTACGGTCCATGGGTGTAGTTCAAATGGCAGGCGGAACTTTCCTCCTGGGTGGCGGTCTTTCACAAGAACCTTGTCCCCTACTTGTATCGGGCTGTCCGATGCTCGCCTCCGTCTGGACGCCTCCTGGTTGGTTCTTGTGCGTTGCTCCATGGACCTGTTCTCTGGGTTTGGGGCGAGTTCCCATGCTGGGTGGTGTGGGATGGTGTCTGCCATGACTCGGTTGAATGAGAGTCGGCTCGGAGCAATCCCTGTGGTGCAATGTGGAGTCAAACGGTATTCCCGGAGGAACTGGTAGATGGCCAACTCCAGGCACTGGCTGTCAGCAATGGCGATCTGTATGGTTTTATTTAGTGTCCTCATCAGTCTCTCGACCTCTCCGTTGGCTTGAGGCCACCTTGGTGTGATCCGTCTGTGCTTCACGTTTTGGCTTTGGAGATAGTCTGTAAATTCGCTGCCGTTGAAGGGCGGGCCATTGTCTGTGCGGACCTCTTGCATGAGCCCATGGGTAGCAATTATCTTCTCAAACTTTGGTATCACCTCCGAGGCCGCTGTTGACGATACGATCTCCACCTCAGGATAGCGGGAGAAATCGTCTACCACGACCAGCATGTACTTGCCTCCCTGGAGGCTGCCGAAGTCTGCACTCACCCGTACCCACGGGGATGTCGGGCCTTCTTCGGTTGCCACGGGTGCCGGAGGGTTGGGAAGGCTTGTTGCCAGACACACGGGACATCTGTGGACCACATCCTCGACTGCTCTGTCTAGCCCAGGGAACCATACTTTGCTTCGGAGTCTACTCTTGGATTTGACGATCCCTTGGTGCGATCCATGCGCGAGCAGGGCGGCTTGATGGGTCAGGCTGCTGGGCAGTACCAGGCGGGGGCCTCTCAGGAGGCATCCTTCGGCGGAGACTGATAGCTCATGTCGGATCAGATATAGGGCTTTCAGGATGGCTTGGGCGTCGGAGGTGCGGAAAGACGCAGGGCTCTGGAGCGCCTTCCAGTCTCCGCACTCGATGGCCAGGATCGCGAGCTGGAGGCAGTCGTCGTCCTTGGTGGCTCTGGACACTTCTTCAAGGGACATGGGGCGAGGTTTCGACCTCTCGATGATCAGCCGAACATATTCCTCAGTGGCAGCTGCCTCGGCGGCTTCCGCGTCCGTGACGGGGCGAGCGTGTCTGGATAAGTAATCAGCCGGATTGCGTGTGCCGGGCCGGTATTCCACGGAGAATTGGAACTCTTGCAGCTGCAACACCCATTTTTCTATCCTCGGGGGTGGGCGGGAGGAAGAGCCGTGGAAAAGCGGTATGAGGGGTTTGTGGTCAGTGATGACTGTAAAAGGGTGGCCATAAAGGTAGATGTGGAAATGGCGGCACCCCCACAGAATGGCGATCGCCTCCCGCTCGATCTGTGAGTAGCGTTGCTCCGTTGGTGTGAGAGTGCGGCTGGCGTAGGCAATGGGGGCCCACTCTCCACATGACTGCCGTTGCGACAGGACGGCACCCAGACCGGTGGGGCTGGCATCCACTAGCAGTTGCGACTCGTTTTGTGGGTTGAAATACGCCAGCGTCGTGTCGGCTGACAGGGCTGCCTTTGTGTTGTCGAAGGATATTTGCTGTTCCGGGCCCCATTTCCAGGTGGTGTTCGCTTTGGTGAGGTCGCGGAGTGGTCCTGTCAGGTCGGACAAATCCCTTATGAAGCGCCCGCAGTACGTCACCATGCCTAGGAAGCTGCGGACTGCTGTAATGGAGGTGGGCGCCGGCGCGTCGTGGATGTCTCGCACTTTGTCTGGGTCAGGCCCTACTCCTTGGTCGGAGAATTTGTATCCAAAGAAACTTATGTCCTTTCGCAGGAATTCGCACTTGGCCTTGTGGAGCGTCAGACCTCTCTCTTGTAGACGGTTGAACACGGCCTGGAGCCGTCTGAGGTGTTCTTCCAGGGTCAGGGCATGCACCAGGATGTCGTCGCTCACGTTCAGGACTCCGTCAAGGCCTTGGAGGACGGTGTGGATGATGTTCTGAAACACCTCGGCGGCGCTGGAGATGCCGAAATTGAGCCTCGTGTACCTCCACAGGCCCGCATGTGTGGAAAACGTTGTGATGGGGCGTGAGTCCGGGTGCAGCGGGATCTGATGGTACCCTGACCGCAGATCCATTTTGGAGAACCATTTGGAGCCAGCGAGCTCCCCGATGATGTCATCGATGGTTGGCGTCAGATGACGCTCCCGTTTGATGGCCAGGTTGGGGATGCGCATGTCCACGCATATCCTCACTGCGTCAGGTTGCTTTGGTTTCTTGGCTACGACGATAGGGGATACCCACGGAGTGGGTCCCGTCACCCTCTCGATGATTCCGGCTTGCTCCAGCATTTTAAGTTCGGCCTCCACTTTGGGCCGGAGGTGGAAAGCAACGACCCAAGTAGCACTCCGCCTGTGTCGGAGTGCTACAGGGGCCACTGACTGGTCGATGTGAAGTCGGACGGGAGGGCCTCGTAGACATCCGATGCCTTCAAACAGCGAGGAATGGTCTGCGACTAGGTGATCTAGGCCTTGTGCTTGTACTGTGAGGGCAAAATGGATGAGCCCCAGTTCACGTGCAGTCTTGCAGCCGAGGAGGAACCCTGACCCTTCCTGGGACACATAGATCTTTGTCTGCAGCTGTGTGGAGTTGTGAGACACGGTTGTCCGGAATACACCGCAGAGGCGCAAAGGGCGTCGGGTCCCATAGGCAAATACTTGCACTCTGGTGGGGTGAAGCATGGGGGCATCCTCTAGGCACTGGTACACGCTGGCTGCCATTAGATTTATCGTTGCGCCGGTGTCGATGAGGGCTCTGACCGCTTGGCTGTGGACCTGGACGGTGCACATGGGCTCGTTGGACGACGTGGCTGCCAGGGTGTTGAGCATGCGCACTACATGGACTGACGCGGCGTCCTCCTCGTCGTCGTCCATGTCGCTGCTGTTAGAGGTGTTTGGCAGTGGCGCTACCTGGCGCGCCTTCCGGGGTGGGGCGCTTTGCTTCTTTCGCTGTGATGACAGACAGACGCTTGCAAAGTGGTTGGCCTTCCCGCATGCGCTGCAGATTTTTCCTTGGGCCGGGCAGGCTCCTTTGTGTGGGGTGGCCCCTCCGCACCACAGGCAGGGTCGGTCGCGGGGAGATGGGTGAGGCTGGTCCTTTTTCTGGGGCCTCGTCCGGTTGTCTGAGCGCTGTGATTTGACTGCGCACACTGGTTCAGTCTTGATCTTGACCGCTGGGCCTGGCTCCATGTGGGCGGCGCGCGCCTTGGAGAGCTCTTTGGAGCGGCCTAAAGCGAGGATGTCGCGCATGGGCATGTCGTCTGTTTCCAACACCCTCTCTCTCAGCTTCAGCGATGAACACCCTTGGATGAATTGCGCGCGAATTTCGTCATCCGCGTCCGGGAGTCTGCACGTGCTGGCTAGCTTCTTCAAACGCGCGTAGAATACATCGACTGACTCTTCCGGGAGCTGGCGGGCTTGACGGAGCAGGAATCGTTCATAGTCCGCGCTAGTGAAAGGTTCGAAATACCTGGTGATGGCGTCTCGCAGGGTGGCGTAGGTGTGTGGCGGGTCTCCCTCCGTGATGTCTTTAGAGATGTCATGAATTGCTTCCCCTCCTAGGTGTAGCAGCATGGCGCGACGTCGCGCCACAGCAATGTCCGCCGCGATGAAATAATTTTCCAGGCGCTCAACCCATTTGCGCCAACGGGTAGCTTGCGAGGGAGGAGTCCCTGTGATGGAGAAGGGCTCCAGAGGAGGCACGTTGGCCATGGTGGCTGGAGCAGGGCACCGTGGGTCGTCTGGGCACTTCCAGTGAGCTGGGGGAAATGGTGTGAGGCGTCGATAAAGTCCAGGTGCGTGGGACTCTGTGCAGCAGGTCGTCTAGGCTGACCTTGCAGGCAGGGGGGCTGAGCGGCAGCTGCAGGAGCGTTAAAATGGAGGGCTGACACCTTGCAGGCGCACACAGGCACTTTTCCGCCTGAAGCGTGAGGGAAGACAGGGTCCGCGGGGCCGAGGACACGCTAGATGCGTGAGGAGCTGTCAGAGGCGCGTATCGCGCATGCGCGGGAACACCGGGGGTGTCGCGCTGGGCCGGCGTCTGCAGAGGGCGCGAAAACGAACGCGTCGGGGCACGCAGACGCCTCTGGAGAATGCCGCAGCCTGTACCTTTGGTGAACCACCGGTCACGTAGACGTTGGAGGTGGCAGGGAGCACGGCTCCGGAGGCAGGCAGGAGCCGGGCGGGACCGCCGAAGGGCAGCGCGGGTCGCCGTATGCTCGCAGGCGGGGCCGCCACTGCAGCGGAGCGAACCTGGTGAGTCCGGCGGTGTGCAGCGAGCGAGACTGCTCGGGGCTGGGCTGCGGGGCAGCGGGGGCGCCAAAACACGGCGCGCTGGTGATGGGCACGCGGTGGGGTCGGTGAGACCACCGCCTCGTCGCCAATGTGGTGTCCTGCTGTGCAGAGGGCCTAGGGCCTAGAAATGAGGGTTAGGCGGACACACGGGCTACGTTGATAGCTAGTAGCCAACTGGCCACGCCCAGGCTTGCCGGGCTATTTATTTCACAGCTTACGTTACGTTCACGCAAGGGCTGTACCAAAGCCCCCTTACGCCTTAGGGCAACATATGTGAGGAACAGTGGGAGGGGGCGTGTGCTGCAGCAAGTAAGCCTCGTAGAAGTGATACAGTGAAATCTATGAGATTTCACTGCATCACTTCTAGAACGCCACTGCGTCAATATCTTACACCTGCCTCACAGCAGGCGTAAAACTGACGCACGCCCTTTTACATGGGGCTTGCCCCATGTGAAGGGACACATTGCTGGGGTTGCGTCACTTTTGTGACACACCCCAGCAATGCGTCACGTTTGCGCCATACGGATACATCAGAAATACTGACGTATCTGTAGCTCCTTGCGACATGATGCATCATATGTAAATTGTAATGTAATGTAATGTAAATTGATACTTGTATAGCGCACTACTCACCTGCAAGGGTCTCAAGGCGCTTGTACGAATACCGTTGTGGAACCCGTCCTGGCTTTCCCTGTGAGGCGTCTACTCCTGGGCACCCCCAGGCATCCTTAGCGTTGTGGGGCCGTTGTGGAGATTAAGGAAGCTATTGCACAGAGTTGCAGAGTGGGACTCCATGATTAGAATAGGCACCAAGGCGAGAATTATCAGGTCCGTGGAATTTTTGAGCCCAAGACCCGCCGAGGCGGGGAATTGAACCCTGGTCCCGGGCTAGACCTCTGCATCAGGGTCTGCCGCTCTAACCATTGAGCCACACTTCTCCACTTCTCACTTCTCATACTGTAAATATGACGCATACAGCATGTCGCAAGGAGTGCGTAATGAAAAGTGACGCATCACTGTTTTCACGCAGTGATGCGCCACTTTTCATAAATGAGGCCCTTTGTTTTTAGCTAGACTTTTAGCCTTACTGTTGGGGATCTGGAAAGTTCCATTCCCGGCTGCTCTCTGTTTGTGGTGTTCCCTGCGAGGAACATCGAACGTACGGTTATGGCAGTGGGTGTCGAGGAGCTGCCATGACGGGACACAATAAATGAGAAACTCTACTTACTACCCAGTTACTACTATTTTTTATTGGTGACGAGTTGTCCCGTCCCCGGCCTCCCCACCCTTCGATGGCTCCTTGCTACCCACCAGCTTGCCTTCCAGCGTCCTGTGCGTGGTTTCCAGTGTGGGCACGGTCGCCCCTGTGCTGGACGGAGCTGTCAGTGGTGATTCGGAATTGTGGTGTTTGCGGTGGTTGACACCCATGACCACAGGAGAGAGAGAAGGAGAGAGTTTTCCCCGGGTTTAAGGTACTTTTCATTGTTTGATCACAAGACACCTGTGCGCTCCTTGCAGCGATTTGCTGCTCGCGCTGTGCATGGCCAAGGACGTCAACCCGCAAGAGACGTGCTGCGCTGCACCCTTCAGCTTGGAAATCATAAAGGTAATGCGCACCGCTTTATCTCTGTGATACGCTCACAATGGTGATGCACACATCAGCTGTCCCGGAATTTCTCAAGCATCCCGCTCCACTGATCTTCTGTGATGTGCTCACAATTGTGAAGCACACAGTAGTCTTCTATTTCTTCTGTGATGCGCTCACAGTGGTGATGTGCACGAAAGAAGCCTGAGTTTTCTGTAATGCGCTCGCAATTTGATATATTGGACTTCACTTTGCTGTTATTTCCCCCACTAAGTTACAATTTTGCATACGCTCTGGATTTTGCACAACACTGCGTACACGGTGATGCGCACACCCTACTCATGAGCTCATATTAATCCGATCTCCTGCTATTTCTTTTTACCTTGTGCTCACGGTGATACATACACCTTTCACCCTATTGATGTAATGCGTTTAACTCATTCTCTCTGTAGGCCTTTTCTGGTGGCACAAATTTTTTTGGGTGTGTTCTGTGCAAACTGTTTTCTGTCTGATTGTACGCTCAGTCACATTTCTAATCACTGTGTGGGCAGCAACTCACCCACTCACGGCCACACAATGGATCAAGTTTTAGCTCCACCACCCTTTTTGCTGTCTCCGCTTAATTGGCAACAGTAAAAAGATACTTTCGAGGCTTCTCTTGAAGCCATCGGTGGTGATACATTCACTGCAAAGAAAAAGCAGGCACTCTTAATTCACAATTTAGGAGCCGATGGTAGAAACATTCTGAAAACCTTACCCCATGAACGTGCATGCACCCATGTAAGTGGTGGTGATGAGGGTAATTATTTATTTGTCGATGACTATCTTGCATGCTCCTCAACTGCAGATCAGCAGTGCAAAACCCCACAGATTGCCAAAGTTATACTCGCTGAAGAAATAGACATCGCATTACTCACAGAATCCTGGCTCAATGACCACTCTACCCCCATTCTAGACCTTCTCACCCCTCCAGGCTACAACATCATCAGACACGACAGACCGATCAAAACATGTGGGGGTCTAGCTATCAATAACATAGAAGGAATACAGCTTACCATATTAAAAGCTACAGAATACCTGACTCTTGAGAACCCAGGTGTTGAACTAATAGTCAAAGGCAACACGCCCATCAAATTTCACACCATTTACCCTCCTCCGGGTGAGCGTACCCCTTTCGCCAAAGAACCAACCAACCTAATAACACGTTGCTCCCTAACAGACACGGAAGGCGTGTTCCTGGGTGACTTAAATATCCACTGGAACAACCCAGAAGACACCACACCCCAGAACCTCTCCAACCTGCTTGACATTACCAACCTCAAACAACTCTGCAATGAACCAAAACACATCAAAGGAGCAACTCTTGATGCGATCACCACCAAAAATGAGCTGGTTTCTCTGAGATCGATTTCTCCCTTTGACTGGTCTGATCACCACCTCATACTGTTTAATATTGACTCACATGTCAGATACCAACCAATACGATCTGACAAACCTAAGCCCCAGACCAAGAACATCAAAGAAGTCCCTATAAGCAAACCTGAATCCAGGATTCATGCCCATCTACAACTCCAGCCTTCCAATATGAAGGCTGATGACCTCACAGCCCACTTCAATTCAACAATGATGGAGGTGTTAGATCAAGTAGCGACACTCAAACTCAAACATGTGAGATCTATCAAATCTAAATCTTGGTTCATCGTGGATCTTAATAATGAGAAAGGACAACTCAGACATTCGGAAAGGACGTGGAGACTAAACCCTTCGACTCTACACCTAGCGCAGCTTAGATAGGTCCGGTTGGCATATAAAAAACACATTTTTAGAGAAAAGGTCACTTTCTTCCGCAGCCGATTAGACAAGGCGAAGAATAGACCTAGAGAACTCTTCAACATTCTGAAAAGTCAAACAAACGGCACATCCCCACACAAAATAAAAGCCACCAAGGATTGATGCGAAGAAATCGCCAGCTTCTTCACAAAGTCACAGAAATTGAGGAATACTTCATCCACACCTCAAATCCTCCTTCCCTCCCAACCTGCCCCCCTTTAATCACCCTTGACCAAACAGAACAAAATCATACCACGGACAACCAGGTCCGCCTCCAACTGAAAAAATTATGCTAATTGGTCGAACTTCGATCTCATGTCGGAAAACAACGTTTTCAATATAATGGCAAGCTTAAAGCCTACTTCCCACACTATGGACCCCCTCCTATCCACAATAGTAAAAAAACTCAACCACATCATTGCCCCTTTCTGGACAAAAATCCTCAACTCGTCTCTCACATCAGGCTGTGTCCCAGACTCCCTTCAACTAGGACAAATCACACCCATACTCAAGAAACCAGGAGCCGACCATAAAAAAATCTATAAAATCAGACCTATCTACAACCTCCCGTTCCTAGCTAAAATATTGGAGAAGTGTGTTCTCTAACAACTGAACAAACATATTGATGACTAAAACCTACTTAACACCTTTCAATCGGGATTCAGGAAAGGTTGTAGAACTGTAACAGCAATGCTCAATATTTCAGACGATATCCACAGAGCCTTAGACGAAGGTGAAGCCTGTCTCCTCATCCTTACTGACTTATCAGCGGCGTTCGACACAATAAATCATCCAGCTTTACTTGAGACTTTGAAGAGGCGCTCTGGCATTAATGGCATAGTACTTAAATTGTTCACTTCCTTCCTTCCGACCCGTTCGCAACAAATTAAAATCAACTCCAGTCTCTCTATGCCAACATGAGTCACTATTGCTCCCCCCTGCCTCCTGGCAGGTTGCTTCACGCACTGCGCAGCTCTACCTGCTCGGCGCGAGTGCTCCCAGCCAGCTCCTGCCAGGGTTCGAAGCCCAGCGCCAGAACCCCTGGCCCCCGCAAACGCCACGACGCCTGACTCTGCTACGATGCCAGCACCCTACACGCACTCAACCCCGGACGAAAACACACCTGCTTCCTGGCTTCCCCGAAGCGCACCCAAGGACCCTTCTGCTGCCGGAACTGCAGCCTCACCAGCATCTGGCAAACCAAACCTCCAACAAAAGAACCCAACTACCTCAAATGCATTTTCCTCAACACCCGCTCTGCCCGCAAACAAGCCATCAAACTCTGGGACCTTCTCGACTCTACCTTCCCAGATGTCGCCTTCCTGACGGAGACCTGGCTGAACCCACCTCAGCCCCCGACATCGCCATAGCCATCCTGTAAGACTACAAGATCACCTGCAGGGACCGTGCCAACGGGATCGGAGGAGGATTTCACCATAACCCACAGAAACACCCTCAGAGTCTCTACCAACACCGATGACACCCTCAGCACCGCTGAACACATGCACTTCCAGATCCACACCGACCCCAACACCACCCTCAGAGGAACCCTTGTCTACAGACCCCCAGACCTCGACTACAGTTCAGCGACTCCATCGCTGACTGCATCAGCATACACACCCTTGCCTCCACAGACTACATCCTCCTCGGGGACCTGAACTTCCACCTACCTAGAGAACAATAACGACACCAACTCCAACACCCTGATCGACAACCTCACCAACCTCCGACTTGGACAGCTCGTGACAACACCGACCCACGCCGCCGGCCACACGCTGGACCCCACCTTCACTGCAAGCCCCATATCCTTCAGCCACACCACCGAACCCCACTGGACTGACCACCACTGCATTCACTTCACCTTCAGGAAACCCACCACACACCACGGCACCCAACAAATGCTCTGACGCTGCTGGAGCAAGATCACAGAAGACCAGCTCACCAACACCCTCACCCAGAACCCACCTGCCGACTTCGCCGACCCCAACACCACCGCCCACAACCTTAGACAGTGGATCGACAACTGTGCCAACACCCTCACCCTGCTCAAAACACCCTCCAACAACCACACTAGCAAGAAAACCACCTGGTTCACCGAAGACCTCCAGGCCTCCGAACGAACCCGCTGAAAACTCGAGAAGAACTGGCTCTGTGAACGAACGCTGGACAACTACGCAGCCCACAAGGATGCCCCCCGCAGACACCATCAACTCATCAGAATCGCCAAGAGGGCCTCCTTCAAAAACCGCCTGGATAACAACGCACACAACAGCAAAGAGCTCTTCAACATCGTGAAGGAACTCTCCAACCCCAGGTCCAGCACCAATGACATTCCACCTTTGCAAGACCTGCGCGATTCAATGGCCACCTTCTTCCACCGCAAGATCACCGACATCCACAACAGCTTCCACGTCACGATCACCCGACAACCACCGCCCCCACGACCACCACCTGCACCAACCGCCTGCTCTTCTGGACCAACGTCGATGACGAGGAAACCAGCAAGATCACTCTAAGGAAGTTGTTCCTTCAATGGCCATGAGTTTCAATTGACAATATACATCTTATTATTTAAATATGGTGACAGAATAATTTTCGACAATTCTTATTTTATCATTATTTTTATTTTCATTTAATGTAGTTTCTCATTTTTCTTTTGTAAAAAAGATAGTTCATCATAAATACATTTTTAAATTGAGTATTTTTTTCGCTTTTATAAACAAGTGCAATTATTAACACAACATTGATTATAGATATATACAGGATTATAAAACACAATTAATTTTAAGAAAACACCCCTAGATATCAGAAACACCCAACTCAATTCACTGACACTCACACATGCATACTACAATCAATCCGCACCATCAAAAGGAAAAAGGGAAAACTGAGTATTAGTTGGCAGGATGAAAATTGCCAATACTAGGGTCTCGGAAGGCAATTCGAGGCCATTGAAGGAACAACTTCCTTAGAGTGATCTTTTTCTCTCCCCTCTGTTCCTTGGTCATAATTAATTCTTTGAGGGGGTCCCATCTTTCATGCTGTGAGGAAACCAGCAAGACCATGAACACCATCCACTCCGGATCTCCACTGGACCCATGCCCCCACCACATCTTCAACAAAGCCAGCACAGCCATCGCACCCCATCTTCGGAAAACAATCAACACCTCCTTCGAGACAGCGACCTTCCCAAAAAGCTGGAAGCATGCCCAGATCAACGCCTTACTCAAGAAACCCAAGGCGGACCCCAAGAACCTCAAGAACGTCCGACCCATCTCCCTGCTCCCATTCCCGGCTAAGGTCATCGAGATAATCATCAACAAACAACTGACCTGCTTCCTCGAGGATAACCACATCCAGGACCCGTCCCAGTCCAGGTTCCGTAGCAACCACAGCACCGAGACCGCCCTCATCGCCGCCACAGACGACATATGGACCCTGCTAGACAACGGAGAAACAGCAGCCCTCATCCCCCTGGACCTGTCAGTCGCCTTCGACGCGGTCTGCCACCACACACTAAGCACACGCCTACACGACGCCGGGTTCCAAGAAAAGGCCTTGGACTGGACATGGACAACATCGTTCCTCTCTGGCAGAACTCAGAGCATCTGCCTCCCCCCCTACTGCTCCATGGCCACCAAAATCATCTGCGGTGTACCCCAGGGTTCTTCCCTCAGCCCGAAGCTGTTCATCATCTACATCGCACCCCTCGTCCATGTCACCCAAAAGCACAACTTCAACATCATCTCCTACACCGACGCCACCCAGCTGATCATATCCCTCAACAAAGACCCTCACACCGGCAAGACCAACCTCCAAAAAATGCCGTCGCCGAATGGGTGTGGAACAGCAGACTGAAGCTGAACTCGGACAAGACGGAGGTCCTCATCCTTGGCTCCACACTCTCAGCCTGGGATGACTCCAGGTGGCCTGCAACCCTAGGAACAGCACCAACACCCACCAACCACGCACGCAACCTAGAGTTCATCCTCGACTCCACCCTCTCCATGACCAAACAGGTCAACTACGTCTCCTCATCCTGCTTCAACACCCTCTGAATGCTCCGTAGGATCTTCAAGTGGATCCCCACTGAGGCAAGAAGAACAGTCACGCAGGCCCTCATCACCAGCAGGCGGGACTACAGAAACGCCCCCTACGCAGGAACATCGGCCAAGCTCCTGAGGCGATTGCACGCATCCAGAACGCATCAGCGCATCAGATCCTCAACATCCCCCGCCGCAGCCACATCACACCACACCTGAAAGACCTGCACTGGCTCCCCGTCAACAAGAGGATAACCTTCAAGCTCCTCATTCACACACACAAAGCTCTCCACAAGACTGGCCCAGCTTACCTAAACACCTGACTCAACTTCTACACGCCACCGCCAGCTCCGCTCCGCCAGCCTGGCCCTTGCCACAGTCCCCTGCATCCGAAGAGCGACCACCGGCAGCAGATCCTTCTCCCACCTTGCCGCCAAGACCTGGAACACCGTCCCCACCAACCTACGTCAGACCCAGGACCTACTGGCCTTCAGGAGACTCCTCAAGACCTGGCTCTTTGATCACTAGCAGGACCCTCCAACCCCCCAGCGCCTCGAGACCCTCATGGGTGTGTAGTGCACTCTACAAGTGTTATGATTGATTGATTGATTGATTGATTGGTTGATTGGGGTCCCGCAAGGCTCGATCCTCTTACCATCCCTCTTCAATCTCTTCATGGAACCCCTTACAATTAATCTGAAACAAGCAGGAGTTAAATACCACCTATATACAGATGACACACAAATATACTACAAAATCAAATCACCTAGTGACATCCGACACCTTAATGTCACGCTAATCAAGATACAAACTTGGTTTAACGCAAAACACTTAAAGGTGAACCCGAACAAAACAGAATTAATACTGTTCGCTCCGTAAAGCAACCACCGACCAATCTAATACTGGCTCAAGAATCTTGATGCCCTAAGCTGCTCCCTCGTCCTATCCGACTTGGTAAAATCACTAGGCATTACCCTAGATAAGAACTTGTCAATGAAGGACCACATCAAAAACTCTGCAAAAGGTACGCTTTACCCACTAAAACACCTCGAGAAAATGTAAACTTTCATTCCCCAGGATGATCTCAAGACAATAGCCTAAAAGCAGCTCAGGTAACCTATATTGAAAAAACCTACCTCAGACAGTGCTGACCTTAACAACTTCTGCCCTATCTCTAACATCCACACTCTCACCAAACTCCTAGAAAAATCTGTCCAATTGCAACTCCGTGCTCACATCGAAAATTTCCATCTCCTGGACCAACATTAATCTGGCTTTCGTAGTGGGCATAGCACGGAATCGGCTCTCACTCACGGTATGGATGACATTTTGAAAATGCTTGATCAAAATGAATTGTGCCTACTTATCCTCCTTGACATTTCCTCTGCGTTTCACACTGTTAATCATGACAACCTCCTATCCATTCTTCAGCACAGTCAAGTCAAGTCAAGTCATTAATTTATATAGCGCGCTACATACCCAGAGGGTCTCAAGGCGCTTGGAGAAGGGTGGGGAATTACTTGTCGAATATCCAAGCTTTAAGTTGCTTTCTGAATGCTAGGTGGTTCTGAGTGAGGCGAAGGTGAATGGGAAGAGAGTTCCAGGTTTTAGCTGCCAGGTAGGAGAAGGATCTTCCTCCCATGGTCGTTTTGTTGATGCGAGGTACGGCAGCAAGGGCTTGGTTGGAGGAGCGTAGCTGGCGGGAAGGGGTGTAGAAGGAAAGTCGTGTGTTAAGGCATTCGGGTCCGAGTTCGTAAAGTGCTTTGTGTGCATGGGTTAAGAGGCGGAATGTTATTCTCTTATTGACGGGGAGCCAGTGGAGGTTTTTCAGGTGACTAGAAATGTGCTCTTTACGCGGGATGTCTAGTATGAGTCTGGCTGAAGCGTTCTGGATGCGTTGGAGTTTTTTCTGAAGTTTTGCGGTGGTACCGGCGTATAGGGTGTTACCGTAGTCCAGGCGGCTCGTGACCAGTGCGTGGGTGACCGTTTTTCTAGTTTCGGTGGGGATCCAGCGAAACGTTTTTTTGAGCATGCGAAGAATGTTGAAGCAAGATGATGAAACGGCGTTGACTTGTCTGTTCATCGAGAGTGAGGAGTCCAGGATGATGCCCAGGTTCCGTACGTGGTCCGTCGGGATGGGTGCTTTTCCAAGGGCCTCTGGCCACCAAGAGTCATCCCAGGCGGAGGGGGAGGTGCCTAAGATAAGGACTTCTGTTTTGTCTGAGTTCAGTTTCAGACGGCTGTGCTTCATCCACTCGGCTACTTCTTTCATTCCTTCATGTAGGTTGGTTTTGGCGGTGTTAGGGTCTTTGGTGAGTGAGAGGATCAGTTGAGTGTCATCAGCGTAGGAGATGATGTTGAGGTTGTGTTGGCGTGCGATGGTCGCGAGGGGGCTCATGTATACGTTGAATAGGGTAGGGCTGAGTGAAGATCCTTGTGGCACGCCGCAAATGACTTCAGTGGATGGTGGAAGGCGGACTCTCTGGGTTCTTCCGGTGAGGAACGAGGTGATCCAATCCAGTGCTTTTCCTTGGATTCCGATGTTTCTGAGGCGTTGTAGGAGGGTGTTATGACAGACTGTGTCGAAGGCTGCGGAGAGGTCGAGGAGGATGAGGGCGACTGTGTCTCCATTTTCCAGTAGGGTTTGAATGTCGTCTGCTGCGATGAGTGCGGTTTCAGTGCTGTGTTTTGCTCGAAAGCCGGACTGTGAGGAGTCGAGGGATTTGTTGGTTTCGAGGAAGGCAGCGAGCTGGTTGTTGACGGCTTTCTCGATGACTTTGGCCGGGAATGGTAGGAGTGAGATGGGGCGGTAGTTTTTGAGTTCGGAGGGGTCAGCTGTGGGTTTTTTCAGAAGGGCGCTGAGTTCGGCGTGTCTCCGCCTCCAGCCCGGAAGCTCCGCCTCCGGCCCGTAAGCTCCCCCCCCAAGCCGGAAACTCCGCCTCCGGCCCGTAATTTACGGCCCGAGTGCGGACGTAAAGTTAGTAGTCTTAAATCTATTCTGTGAATACCGAAAGTAGTAAATTTATTCTGTGAATCCCGAAAGTAGTAAATTTAATCTGTGAATCCCGAAAGTAGTAAGTGCATTCTGTGAATACCAAATAGTAGTAAGTTTAGCATTTAGTCCTATGTTCATTCTGTGAATCGGGCCCGTAATTTACAATTGTTGCAATAGGCAACACAATTTCAAACACAATATGACATTGAGCTCATTGGGAATTTCTAGTTAAATGCAATTAGTTACTTTATAGATTACTTTTCTAACCACAGGACTGGATCCTAGATTTATTCCTGGGACATCTCTTGTAAACAATTGAGTAAAAGTGTTTAGGTTACAGTTGTGATTTTTAAGGAATATTATTGTATTTTAAAAGTTGACACAGAAACTTTTTTTTTAGTTCAAATCGTTTTTATTGAGAGTAAACAGAAGGGCAAACAATACAGTACAATAAAAGAAGAAAAGGTGATGGCAGTAGACATAATTCAAATTCCAATGAAGCAAAAACATGACGATAGTGATGCTAGCATTATACAGGGATCATAGTCGTAAAAAATAAAAGTATTATGACGGCACAATTAGAAGAAGCAATAACAACAGTGGCAATAATAAAATAATGATGACAATAATGATTGATAGTGCTCTAGCGCTAAATGAGATTAGACTCAACGAAGAAATCTCATTTAGCGCTAGACACAGAAACGTTTTTACATAGAATCACCAATGTTATCCTATGGGAGGAAATTCACTTAGCAGGTGAGTAGTGTTATCGTTACTTTTTCTTACTCAGTGTTGGATCCTAGATCCAGCACTGGTGCATCTCCTGTAAACAATTTAAAGAATACGTTTATGATATAACAGCGATTTTTTTAATGGATACTTGTAAGTTTCAAAAATCGACACTTAGAAACTTTTTCAGCAAAAACCAGGCAAAGTTATCCTATAGAAGGAAATTCAAGTTACTGGTAAGTACAGATAGGATTACTTTTCAGGGTCAGTGCTGGGCATCAAGATCCAGCACTGGGGTCTCTCCTGATAACAGGTGAGTATTTTCGTTTTCGTGATTCGCCTGATTTTAGATGAATATTTTAAAGTTTCAAAACTCCACACTCCACAGTAAATGGTTTGCATTGGAAAATGGCATTTGCTAACATGCTTTGGGCAGTCAGGACTACCCCTTATATCAGTACTAGCATGCCCCCCTTCACTCTTCTCAGGGGGAGAGTTGCAGGTTCCAAGTTAAACAAAGACTGGATGTCTAAAAAAGTTGTTGTCGTATCGCCATGCCTGTCCTGTCTGCAAACCTGGACCAGGCATGGCAGGAAGAGGAGGAGCGGAAGGAGGGGCAGGCAGTGCGCGCTGAGACGCAATAAGAATAAAGACAAGTCTAAACTCCCGCTGGTGTCCCAGTCTCATTCAGTGCGGGCCGGCGGGAATGTGAAACTGGCGACGAGGGTGAGATTGAGGTACCTCCCCACCCTCGATCCTGACATTCTGCAGACGCAGAACACTATCACGTGCTACTGCGAGTGGAGAGCGGAGTGTTGTTACTGTCAGCCAGAACAGGGTCACTATCGAGGTGAGAGCGCGAGGGGTAGCCAGAGCGCTGACTCAGCACCTTGTCCCTGCCAATAGCTCAAGAAAGTCTGGGGGACAGAAATCAAAGCTGATAGCAAACCAAGAGAGCACTCTGAAGATAGGAGGCAGGAGTCACTACGGCGGCCATCTTGAGGTCAGGCATTTTCCACAGATTTAGCTTGACTCCCAGTGTGGTGGCCATTTTGAAGTCAGGCACCACCAGGAAAGCACCCCATAGCCTACCGAAAGCACGTCTGAGACCCCTAGACGCCAGTGGGGTCATTGAAGCACGGATTGAGGTAATTCTAAAGTCAGGCGCCACCCGATAAGCACATCAGAGCCTGCCGAGAGTGCGACTGAGGCCTCTAGACGCCAGTGAGGTTCACTGAAGCACGGAGTAAAGCCACAGACGCCCTACCATGTCTACATAACCTGACTCATCGCAACCGGCGGCGACCAGCTCTGCGCCTGGACCAATGGTCATGGGAGTATCATTCTTGCATCCTCCTGAACCCCTAATACTGATGCCTGGAAACAGTATGGGCCCCGAATGGAAGAGTTGGCTTGAAGATTTCGAGGATTTCATGAAGGGCTCACATGTCCAAAATCCTGACCAACAACTCTTCGCACTGCGAAATTTAGTGGGCAAAGACGTTGGACAAATCATCAAAGAACTGCCCCCAGCTAATGCAGCATCTTATGATGATGTGAGAGAGGCCCTGAACAGAAAGTTCCTTGACAAGCGGAACGTCGATGATGAGCGATACACGTTCAATCTAACATCATAGGAGCGAGATGAGCCCATGAGCGATTTGATCTCCCATCTCAAACATCTGGCTCGCTACTGCGAATTTGACAACTTCAGCACGGAAGACGCGCTTCACCTACGCATCATTGATGAATGTCAGTCGGAATCACTACGCGGTCGATTATTAAAAAAGCACTACTCTTTTGAAGACATAGAAGAACTCACCCGCATAAACGACCAAGCGGAAGAGCATGCAAAGAAGATGGAAGCCAGCAAAATGGAAAAAACTGAGAAAAGAGACCAGGTTCTCCTTGTGCAATCACGCACTGAACCAAGATGTCGCCCAGACCATCAGCAGTCTGGAAGATCCAAGAAATAATTTCATGCAAGGTCACCTCGCAATGGAAACCGAAGCAGTCATTCCCAAAGACAAGCATTGCAGTGCTATCGGTGTGGGCAAGACTACCCTCATAAGGGCCAATGCCCTGCCATCGGCCAAAAATGCCATTGATGTGGGAAAGTCAACCACTTTGAAGCTGTCTGCCAAACCCGTCGCAAGGACACAGGACTAGTTCAGCGAAGCACAGGGTCACTTCACCATGTCAGAGCTGCGCAAGGAAGAAGAGATCGATCAACGAGTTTGTCAAGATCCAGCACCCAGTCACACAGCTCATATCGATCTCACAGGTCGACGTCCAGAGAGTCATCTGCACTCACTCCGATATCGCAAGACAGTGACGAATATGTATACATGGTGGCAGATCCAGACAGGCTAAGAAAATGCCCACGGTTAGACATTCAGATGGGAAGACACTCTACCAAGTTCGTTCTAGACACAGGCGCATCACTTAACTACATTTGCGCCACCGAGTATCAGAAAATGAAACCAAAACCAAAACTGGGGCCCGCCGCAGTACGAGTCTACACATGGATGTCCAGCGAACCACTGCCATGTCTGGGACAGTTTCCCACAACACTGACATACAAAGACAGAACGATTCAGGCACACATTAATGAGCAAGTTACACCAGTGGCGCAGCATCACAGGAAAGTGCCATTTCACTTGCAGCAAGCAGTGTATGACGAACGTCAGGAACTACTATGAGCCTACATCCTAGAACGTTCGACTTGGCCCACCCCATGGGTATCGCCAGTAGTGGCCAAGAGAGGACAAGACAACAAAGTACGCTTGTGTGTTGATATGCAGGCCCCAAACACAGGCATCGAAAGGGAGCGGCATCCAGGACCCCACATCAGTGACATGATCACCCGCCTGAACGGAGCGACTGTTTTCTCAAAACTGGATCTCAACGAGGGGTATCACCAACTGGAGCTGCACGGCAAATCAAGATATATCACCACGTTCACTACACACCAAGGACTTTTCCGATACCAGCGCTTAACTTTGGGATCTCGTCTGCGGCTGAGATTTTTCAGGAAGCTGTCCGGCGAGTAATACAACACATCCTGAACGCATTCAACTACAGTGACGATATCCTGGTATTTGGAGAGACTCAGAAAGACCATGACAAGGCATTGCCATGCCTTTCTGGATGATAACCTCGCAATAAACAAAGACAAGTGCGAGTTTCACAAATCAACCCTAAAATTCTATGGACACATCTTCTCAAAGGAGGGCATGAGACCAAACCCTGAGAAAGTATCAGCTTTATCTGACACCTCACAACCACAAGACGTTAGCGATGTCCATTCATTCCTGGGCATGGCTAGCTACTGCGCCCAGTGCATCAAAGGCTATGCAACCATCAGCTACCCACTATGAGAACTGACATGACAAGGATAGAGTTTTCACTGGTCAGACAAGTGTGAACAAGCGTTCAACGAAATTAAGACTGCCGTGAGCTCAGCCATCAACTTGGCATACTTTAACCCCAAACGGAAGACGGAAACCATGGTAGTCACCAGCCCCGTTGGGCTCGGCGCCATTCTGGCACATTACGATGACAAAGAAGATCAACGCCACATTGTTGCATATGCCAGTCGCAGTCTCACCGACACGGAAAAAGCATACTCCCAACCGGAAAAAGAGAGCCTGGCGGTTGTATGGGCATGTGAACATTTCCACCTTTTTGTCTATGGCAAGCATTTTAACCTTACCACTGATCACCAGGCTCTGACAACTATCTTCGGCAACCCCCGGGCGAAGATGCCTCCGAGGATTGAATCGTGGGGGATCCTCCTGCAGGAGTACACATATACCATCATCCACAAACCCGGGAAGGCGGAAAACCCGGCGGACTACATATCACGACATCCCCAAGCAGTGACGCGAGCACGGCCTTCAGTAGCAGAAGAATATCTCCATTTCGTCATCGACCAAGCATGCCTGCCTGCCGTCCCACTAGAAGCCATCATAGAAGCATCTGCAAAAGAAGCCACGCTACAGAACATCATGCACCGTGTCCGCATCAATTCATGGAGATACTTTGAAGAACCAAATACAAATGACGCCATCAACACACAAGAACTCATGGCAATCAAACATGTTAAAGACAACCTCCCCATCAGCACCAATGGTCTGCTACCAAGGGACAGGAGGATCTTAATTCCCCACCAGTTGAGGCAAGGCACTGTCAACCTGGCACACAAAGGACACAGAGGAGTGGTAGCCACAAAGAAGGCACTGCATGAACGTCTCTGGTTTCCTTCACTTGACCAGGTGGTAGAAACCACATTACAAGACTGCCCACACTGCCAACTAGTTTGGCAAGAAGAACCACGGGCCCCTCTACAGATGTCAGATCTCCCAGATAGTGTGTGGCAACACGTGGCGGATAATTTCTTTGGCTCGCTGAAATCAGGGAAGTACATCATTGTCATCATGTATGAATAATCTCGATTCCCCATCGCTCACCAAATCTCTTCCACTAAAGCAGCTTCTGTCATACCAGTCATTGATGAAGCATTTGCCACATGGGTAATCCCTACAGTTGTAAAGACAGACAATGGACCACCATTCAACCGACAGGACTTTGCAGAATTTGCGAGACATCTAAACTTCAATCACCAAAAGATCACTCCCCTGTGGCCTCAGGCTAACGGAATGGTGGAGCGATTCATGGCCACTATAAAAAAGACAATGCAACAAGCTGAACTAGCTCATTGGGACATTCAGCCAGCCCTAAATGAAGTATTACGTGCATACAGGACAACGCCACACAGCACCACTAACCAATGTCCTGCCATCCTGGTGCTGGGGCGAATCCCACGCACTCGGATACCAGTCGCGCACGCTATCACACAATCCAGATTCACGAATTCGGACCATGAGACACTGGTAGGACTTGATAGAACCAAGAGGGCAAAAATGAAGGAATATGCGGATCACCGCAGGCATGCCAAGACGTCTGGTATCCGAGAAGGCGACTGGATGCTTGTAAAGCAGGAAAGGAAAACCAAGGCTGATAGCCGCTACTGAGCTCAGCCACTACAAGTAAGAAGAAAGGGACCATGATCACGGCAGAATCCGGAGTCAAGAGAACAACAAGAAATGTGTCACACTTCAAGAAGTGTAATCCTACAGTATATACTCGGGCTCGAGATTCTTGTAAAAAGTGCGGCCACATCTACCTTCTCCCATTTCAAAATAATGCTGTTAGATCTACTTATTATTGGTTTGGGGAAATTATTGCCGTTTTGGGACTTGGACGCTGGCCATGACAAAGCACTGGACAGGATTGCATGATCGCTAAATTCGATGAAAAAGGTTTTAGGTGTTGAAAGCCTTAAATTTAGGGACTCAGATAAAATGATGTAATCTAATGTAGAGAGGTATTTACCTCTATGAAAGGTAGAGGAAAAGGACCCGGTATGTGGGTCTTTGACAGTATGAATTACAAGTTGCTATTCATTAATATAGTATTGAGCACGTTCCTGTGAATATCATGATGGAAATGGGCAATGCATTAATTTTTGTGCTCCAAAATTCTGTATAACTCTGCAGAGGTTTGGGAGCAGGGTTTCAGATTAAAATCACCCAACCAGATTACATGTAATATCTTATGGTGAGACTCCACCAGTTCCTCTAACATGTCATCTAGAGACTGGGGAACCACCTCTGGATCTAAAAAGTTGTTGTTATAATAGTTTATCAATAAAAAGCCCCAGGGCTGCAGGTCCATCAATCACCAATATATGAAAGTTTGGGGATGTGTTTATAAAAGTCAGAACTTTTCCTGCGTTTATGAAGGGTACATACATGAGACAGGATAAGCCTTGCTTGGGACAATTTATAATCTCTATGATTTAACCTTCTATTTCATGAGCCGTCTCAGATGAGCTTGCGTCAGTTCTGGTGCAAGTATTCTCGTAGAAAAACCAAAGGTGATGATGGACGGAGCGTTGACAATACAAACACTCACCCCCAGTCAACTGATCTGGGTTTTATCCATCACCGTTCTTTAGCTCACTCCGCCACCCCAGTTCAGACATGGCCATATGCAAATCAGTCTGACCCCGTGCCTCATGGGAACAGTCCAGCCCGACCTGCCAAGCTATGTCTTCCCTGGACTGGAATCAAGCTTCCCATAACTGGTTTCTGGCATTACAGCCGTCTTCAGCCGGGCTTGCTTGACTCCAGTGGCAAAGTGAGCAAGGGACTCACGTCTGAGCATACCCTGCCAACTTAGGGCGAACAAAGAAAAACCAAAGGTCATGATGGGCGGAGCGTTGACAATACAAACACTCATCCCCAGTCAACTGATCTGGGTTTAATCCATCACCGTTCTTTAGCTCACTCCCCCACCCCAGTTCAGACATGGCCATATGCAAATCAGTCTGACCCTGTGCCTCATGAGAACAGTCCAGCCCGAACTGCCAAGCTATGTCTTCCCTGGACCGGAATCAAGCTTCCTAGGACCGGTTTATGGCATTACAGCCATCTTCAGCCCGGCTTGCTTGACTCCAGTGGCAAAGTGAGCAAGGGACTCACGTCTGAGCATACCCTGCCAACTTAGGGCGAACAAAGAAAAACCAAAGGTGATGATGGACGGAGCGTTGGCAATACAAACACTCGCCCCCAGTCAACTGATCTGGGTTTAATCCATCACCGTTCTTTAGCTCGCTCCGCCAACCCGTCTCAGATGAGCTTGCGTTAGTTCTGGTGCAAGTATTCTCGTAGCCAGAGGCAGAATGAAATTTTACTGTCCGCCATTCTATATGGCCCTATGCCGTTCTTAAGACATTTGTTGCAAAATGGAGCCCTTTTGAGGCTTTGGGGCAGTGACGCCAACCTGCTCCCAACAATGACTAATGTAGCACCCTCCTTCGTTTATAGTGTGAACTACATGAATAGTTATTTGGCATGTTGTGTGAAGCTGACCTTGCAAAGCGCAACGCGGACTGCATCAGTATCTGTTGGTTGTGAGTTTTCCATAAGGTGAAGTTGCTAAAGGGAGTTAAAACTGGAGACCGGCTCAAGAAGCGTCTTCGGTAGTTTCGTGAGACGTGCCTCGAATTAATTTAGTAGAGTAACATCAGTTAATTCATTCAGCACAGACTTCCACACATTCTTCAGATACCAGATACAGGCACTGGACTTTATTCTGCCAAAACGAAAAGTTCTCTGTCCTTTAGCCTCTTTAATTTACAATTTTAATTGCTTAGTATGATCCGTATTTTCCAACGGTTGGAAGTTATGAAATTTAACCAGTCGCCATGCTGTCTTTCACCAGCAGGTGGCAATAACACACCACAAATCAGTAAAACTGACCTAGGAACACCGGATACTACCTTGTGAACACCAATCACCACATAAGAGATGCATGTTAAGTGAAGGGTTATGGCCCAGATGTAGCTTTCGGTTGATTTTTCAGGAGTCAATATTGTGACATTGAACACAGGAGGAGGTGCAAAAATAAGCATAGTTGAACTAGAGTATTATTCGAATTGCAGGATTATGGAAGTTGAATGAATCTTTGGGAATCCATAATAACCATAGAATAAAAAATATGGGGGCTGCTTCTGAAATGTTATTTAGATTTGCCGAAAAGCTGAGGCATAAACTGATTAAGGAGATGTTTCAGTTATATAGAAATAAGCGTATGTCCCTTGTCCTATGTGGCAGGAGTGTGGTGCTAAACAGCTCTTGGAAGACTACAGACGGTAGAAAATAAAGGCTTTATTTCGGAGGCCTAGCGTCAGTTTTGCAGTGCTGTTGCGTCACTTTTTTGTGATGCAACGGCGGCGTAAAACATGCCCCCTGTTGCATCCTATTTACAAAGTGACGCATCTGCTGAGATGCGTCACTTTGTAAACTCCTGCAACACATTATACCTGCGCCAGGTATAAAGTATGCAGGGTGGGCTCTCTGAAGCAAGTAAGCCTCGTAGAAGTGATACAGTGAAATCTATGAGATTTCACTGCATCACTTCTAGAACGCCACTGCGTCAATATCTTACACCTGCCTCACAGCAGGCGTAAAACTGACGCACGCCCTTTTACATGGGGCTTGCCCCATGTGAAGGGACACATTGCTGGGGTTGCGTCACTTTTGTGACACACCCCAGCAATGCGTCACGTTTGCGCCATACAGATACATCAGAAATACTGACGTATCTGTAGCTCCTTGCGACATGATGCATCATATGTAAATTGTAATGTAATGTAATGTAACTGATACTTGTATAGCGCACTACTCACCCGCAAGGGTCTCAAGGCGCTTGTACGAATACCGTTGTGGAACCTGTCCTGGCTTTCCCTGTGAGGCGTCTACTCCTGGGCACCCCCAGGCATCCTTAGCGTTGTGGGGGCCGTTGTGGAGATTAAGGAAGCTATTGCCCAGAGTTGCAGAGTGGGACTCCATGATTAGAATAGGCACCAAGGCGAGAATTATCAGGTCCGTGGAATTTTTTAGCCCAAGACCCGACGAGGCGGGGAATTGAACCCTGGTCCCGGGCTAGACCTCTGCATCAGGGTCTGCCACTCTAACCATTGAGCCACACTTCTCCACTTCTCACTTCTCATACTGTAAATATGACGCATACAGCATGTCGCAAGGAGTGCGTAATGAAAAGTGACGCATCACTGTTTTCACGCAGTGATGCGCCACTTTTCATAAATGAGGCCCTTTGTTTTTAGCTAGACTTTTAGCCTTACTGTTGGGGATCTGGAAAGTTCCATTCCCGGCTGCTCTCTGTTCGTGGTGTTCCCTGCGAGGAACATCGAACGTACGGTTATGGCAGTGGGTGTCGAGGAGCTGCCATGACGGGACACAATAAATGAGAAACTCTACTTACTACCCAGTTACTACTATTTTTTATTGGTGACGAGTTGTCCCGTCCCCGGCCTCCCCACCCTTCGATGGCTCCTTGCTACCCACCAGCTTGCCTTCCAGCGTCCTGTGCGTGGTTTCCAGTGTGGGCACGGTCGCCCCTGTGCTGGACGGAGCTGTCAGTGGTGATTCGGAATTGTGGTGTTTGCGGTGGTTGACACCCATGACCACAGGAGAGAGAGAAGGAGAGAGTTTTCCCCGGGTTTAAGGTACTTTTCATTGTTTGATCACAAGACACCTGTGCGCTCCTTGCAGCGATTTGCTGCTCGCGCTGTGCATGGCCAAGGACGTCAACCCGCAAGAGACGTGCTGCGCTGCACCCTTCAGCTTGGAAATCATAAAGGTAATGCGCACCGCTTTATCTCTGTGATACGCTCACAATGGTGATGCACACATCAGCTGTCCCGGAATTTCTCAAGCATCCCGCTCCACTGATCTTCTGTGATGTGCTCACAATTGTGAAGCACACAGTAGTCTTCTATTTCTTCTGTGATGCGCTCACAGTGGTGATGTGCACGAAAGAAGCCTGAGTTTTCTGTAATGCGCTCGCAATTTGATATATTGGACTTCACTTTGCTGTTATTTCCCCCACTAAGTTACAATTTTGCATACGCTCTGGATTTTGCACAACACTGCGTACACGGTGATGCGCACACCCTACTCATGAGCTCATATTAATCCGATCTCCTGCTATTTCTTTTTACCTTGTGCTCACGGTGATACATACACCTTTCACCCTATTGATGTAATGCGTTTAACTCATTCTCTCTGTAGGCCTTTTCTGGTGGCACAAATTTTTTTGGGTGTGTTCTGTGCAAACTGTTTTCTGTCTGATTGTACGCTCAGTCACATTTCTAATCACTGTGTGGGCAGCAACTCACCCACTCACGGCCACACAATGGATCAAGTTTTAGCTCCACCACCCTTTTTGCTGTCTCCGCTTAATTGGCAACAGTAAAAAGATACTTTCGAGGCTTCTCTTGAAGCCATCGGTGGTGATACATTCACTGCAAAGAAAAAGCAGGCACTCTTAATTCACAATTTAGGAGCCGATGGTAGAAACATTCTGAAAACCTTACCCCATGAACGTGCATGCACCCATGTAAGTGGTGGTGATGAGGGTAATTATTTATTTGTCGATGACTATCTTGCATGCTCCTCAACTGCAGATCAGCAGTGCAAAACCCCACAGATTGCCAAAGTTATACTCTCTGATGAAATAGACATCGCATTACTCACAGAATCCTGGCTCAATGACCACTCTACCCCCATTCTAGACTTTCTCACCCCTCCAGGCTACAACATCATCAGACAAGACAGACCGATCAAAACATGTGGGGGTCTAGCTATCAATAACATAGAAGGAATACAGCTTACCATATTAAAAGCTACAGAATACCTGACTCTTGAGAACCCAGGTGTTGAACTAATAGTCAAAGGCAACACGCCCATCAAATTTCACACCATTTACCCTCCTCCGTGTGAGCGTACCCCTTTCGCCAAAGAACCAACCAACCTAATAACACGTTGCTCCCTAACAGACACGGAAGGCGTGTTCCTGGGTGACTTAAATATCCACTGGAACAACCCAGAAGACACCACACCCCAGAACCTCTCCAACCTGCTTGACATTACCAACCTCAAACAACTCTGCAATGAACCAAAACACATCAAAGGAGCAACTCTTGATGCGATCACCACCAAAAATGAGCTGGTTTCTCTGAGATCGATTTCTCCCTTTGACTGGTCTGATCACCACCTCATACTGTTTAATATTGACTCACATGTCAGATACCAACCAATACGATCTGACAAACCTAAGCCCCAGACCAAGAACATCAAAGAAGTCCCTATAAGCAAACCTGAATCCAGGATTCATGCCCATCTACAACTCCAGCCTTCCAATATGAAGGCTGATGACCTCACAGCCCACTTCAATTCAACAATGATGGAGGTGTTAGATCAAGTAGCGACACTCAAACTCAAACATGTGAGATCTATCAAATCTAAATCTTGGTTCATCGTGGATCTTAATAATGAGAAAGGACAACTCAGACATTCGGAAAGGACGTGGAGACTAAACCCTTCGACTCTACACCTAGCGCAGCTTAGATAGGTCCGGTTGGCATATAAAAAACACATTTTTAGAGAAAAGGTCACTTTCTTCCGCAGCCGATTAGACAAGGCGAAGAATAGACCTAGAGAACTCTTCAACATTCTGAAAAGTCAAACAAACGGCACATCCCCACACAAAATAAAAGCCACCAAGGATTGATGCGAAGAAATCGCCAGCTTCTTCACAAAGTCACAGAAATTGAGGAATACTTCATCCACACCTCAAATCCTCCTTCCCTCCCAACCTGCCCCCCTTTAATCACCCTTGACCAAACAGAACAAAATCATACCACGGACAACCAGGTCCGCCTCCAACTGAAAAAATTATGCTAATTGGTCGAACTTCGATCTCATGTCGGAAAACAACGTTTTCAATATAATGGCAAGCTTAAAGCCTACTTCCCACACTATGGACCCCCTCCTATCCACAATAGTAAAAAAACTCAACCACATCATTGCCCCTTTCTGGACAAAAATCCTCAACTCGTCTCTCACATCAGGCTGTGTCCCAGACTCCCTTCAACTAGGACAAATCACACCCATACTCAAGAAACCAGGAGCCGACCATAAAAAAATCTATAAAATCAGACCTATCTACAACCTCCCGTTCCTAGCTAAAATATTGGAGAAGTGTGTTCTCTAACAACTGAACAAACATATTGATGACTAAAACCTACTTAACACCTTTCAATCGGGATTCAGGAAAGGTTGTAGAACTGTAACAGCAATGCTCAATATTTCAGACGATATCCACAGAGCCTTAGACGAAGGTGAAGCCTGTCTCCTCATCCTTACTGACTTATCAGCGGCGTTCGACACAATAAATCATCCAGCTTTACTTGAGACTTTGAAGAGGCGCTCTGGCATTAATGGCATAGTACTTAAATTGTTCACTTCCTTCCTTCCGACCCGTTCGCAACAAATTAAAATCAACTCCAGTCTCTCTATGCCAACATGAGTCACTATTGCTCCCCCCTGCTTCCTGGCAGGTTGCTTCACGCACTGCGCAGCTCTACCTGCTCGGCGCGAGTGCTCCCAGCCAGCTCCTGCCAGGGTTCGAAGCCCAGCGCCAGAACCCCTGGCCCCCGCAAACGCCACGACGCCTGACTCTGCTACGATGCCAGCACCCTACACGCACTCAACCCCGGACGAAAACACACCTGCTTCCTGGCTTCCCCGAAGCGCACCCAAGGACCCTTCTGCTGCCGGAACTGCAGCCTCACCAGCATCTGGCAAACCAAACCTCCAACAAAAGAACCCAACTACCTCAAATGCATTTTCCTCAACACCCGCTCTGCCCGCAAACAAGCCATCAAACTCTGGGACCTTCTCGACTCTACCTTCCCAGATGTCGCCTTCCTGACGGAGACCTGGCTGAACCCACCTCAGCCCCCGACATCGCCATAGCCATCCTGTAAGACTACAAGATCACCTGCAGGGACCGTGCCAACGGGATCGGAGGAGGATTTCACCATAACCCACAGAAACACCCTCAGAGTCTCTACCAACACCGATGACACCCTCAGCACCGCTGAACACATGCACTTCCAGATCCACACCGACCCCAACACCACCCTCAGAGGAACCCTTGTCTACAGACCCCCGGACCTCGACTACAGTTCAGCGACTCCATCGCTGACTGCATCAGCATACACACCCTTGCCTCCACAGACTACATCCTCCTCGGGGACCTGAACTTCCACCTACCTAGAGAACAATAACGACACCAACTCCAACACCCTGATCGACAACCTCACCAACCTCCGACTTGGACAGCTCGTGACAACACCGACCCACGCCGCCGGCCACACGCTGGACCCCACCTTCACTGCAAGCCCCATATCCTTCAGCCACACCACCGAACCCCACTGGACTGACCACCACTGCATTCACTTCACCTTCAGGAAACCCACCACACACCACGGCACCCAACAAATGCCCTGACGCTGCTGGAGCAAGATCACAGAAGACCAGCTCACCAACACCTTCACCCAGAACCCACCTGCCGACTTCGCCGACCCCAACACCACCGCCCACAACCTTAGACAGTGGATCGACAACTGTGCCAACACCCTCACCCTGCTCAAAACACCCTCCAACAACCACACTAGCAAGAAAACCACCTGGTTCACCGAAGACCTCCAGGCCTCCAAACGAACCCGCTGAAAACTCGAGAAGAACTGGCTCTGTGAACGAACGCTGGACAACTACGCAGCCCACAAGGATGCCCCCCGCAGACACCATCAACTCATCAGAATCGCCAAGAGGGCCTCCTTCAAAAACCGCCTGGATAACAACGCACACAACAGCAAAGAGCTCTTCAACATCGTGAAGGAACTCTCCAACCCCAGGTCCAGCACCAATGACATTCCACCTTTGCAAGACCTGCGCGATTCAATGGCCACCTTCTTCCACCGCAAGATCACCGACATCCACAACAGCTTCCACGTCACGATCACCCGACAACCACCGCCCCCACGACCACCACCTGCACCAACCGCCTGCTCTTCTGGACCAACGTCGATGACGAGGAAACCAGCAAGATCACTCTAAGGAAGTTGTTCCTTCAATGGCCATGAGTTTCAATTGACAATATACATCTTATTATTTAAATATGGTGACAGAATAATTTTCGACAATTCTTATTTTATCATTATTTTTATTTTCATTTAATGTAGTTTCTCATTTTTCTTTTGTAAAAAAGATAGTTCATCATAAATACATTTTTAAATTGAGTATTTTTTTCGCTTTTATAAACAAGTGCAATTATTAACACAACATTGATTATAGATATATACAGGATTATAAAACACAATTAATTTTAAGAAAACACCCCTAGATATCAGAAACACCCAACTCAATTCACTGACACTCACACATGCATACTACAATCAATCCGCACCATCAAAAGGAAAAAGGGAAAACTGAGTATTAGTTGGCAGGATGAAAATTGCCAATACTAGGGTCTCGGAAGGCAATTCGAGGCCATTGAAGGAACAACTTCCTTAGAGTGATCTTTTTCTCTCCCCTCTGTTCCTTGGTCATAATTAATTCTTTGAGGGGGTCCCATCTTTCATGCTGTGAGGAAACCAGCAAGACCATGAACACCATCCACTCCGGATCTCCACTGGACCCATGCCCCCACCACATCTTCAACAAAGCCAGCACAGCCATCGCACCCCATCTTCGGAAAACAATCAACACCTCCTTCGAGACAGCAACCTTCCCAAAAAGCTGGAAGCATGCCCAGATCAACGCCTTACTCAAGAAACCCAAGGCGGACCCCAAGAACCTCAAGAACGTCCGACCCATCTCCCTGCTCCCATTCCCGGCTAAGGTCATCGAGATAATCATCAACAAACAACTGACCTGCTTCCTCGAGGATAACCACATCCAGGACCCGTCCCAGTCCAGGTTCCGTAGCAACCACAGCACCGAGACCGCCCTCATCGCCGCCACAGACGACATATGGACCCTGCTAGACAACGGAGAAACAGCAGCCCTCATCCCCCTGGACCTGTCAGTCGCCTTCGACGCGGTCTGCCACCACACACTAAGCACACGCCTACACGACGCCGGGTTCCAAGAAAAGGCCTTGGACTGGACATGGACAACATCGTTCCTCTCTGGCAGAACTCAGAGCATCTGCCTCCCCCCCTACTGCTCCATGGCCACCAAAATCATCTGCGGTGTACCCCAGGGTTCTTCCCTCAGCCCGAAGCTGTTCATCATCTACATCGCACCCCTCGTCCATGTCACCCAAAAGCACAACTTCAACATCATCTCCTACACCGACGCCACCCAGCTGATCATATCCCTCAACAAAGACCCTCACACCGGCAAGACCAACCTCCAAAAAATGCCGTCGCCGAATGGGTGTGGAACAGCAGACTGAAGCTGAACTCGGACAAGACGGAGGTCCTCATCCTTGGCTCCACACTCTCAGCCTGGGATGACTCCAGGTGGCCTGCAACCCTAGGAACAGCACCAACACCCACCAACCACGCACGCAACCTAGAGTTCATCCTCGACTCCACCCTCTCCATGACCAAACAGGTCAACTACGTCTCCTCATCCTGCTTCAACACCCTCTGAATGCTCCGTAGGATCTTCAAGTGGATCCCCACTGAGGCAAGAAGAACAGTCACGCAGGCCCTCATCACCAGCAGGCGGGACTACAGAAACGCCCCCTACGCAGGAACATCGGCCAAGCTCCTGAGGCGATTGCACGCATCCAGAACGCATCAGCGCATCAGATCCTCAACATCCCCCGCCGCAGCCACATCACACCACACCTGAAAGACCTGCACTGGCTCCCCGTCAACAAGAGGATAACCTTCAAGCTCCTCATTCACACACACAAAGCTCTCCACAAGACTGGCCCAGCTTACCTAAACACCTGACTCAACTTCTACACGCCACCGCCAGCTCCGCTCCGCCAGCCTGGCCCTTGCCACAGTCCCCTGCATCCGAAGAGCGACCACCGGCAGCAGATCCTTCTCCCACCTTGCCGCCAAGACCTGGAACACCGTCCCCACCAACCTACGTCAGACCCAGGACCTACTGGCCTTCAGGAGACTCCTCAAGACCTGGCTCTTTGATCACTAGCAGGACCCTCCAACCCCCCAGCGCCTCGAGACCCTCATGGGTGTGTAGTGCACTCTACAAGTGTTATGATTGATTGATTGATTGATTGATTGGTTGATTGGGGTCCCGCAAGGCTCGATCCTCTTACCATCCCTCTTCAATCTCTTCATGGAACCCCTTACAATTAATCTGAAACAAGCAGGAGTTAAATACCACCTATATACAGATGACACACAAATATACTACAAAATCAAATCACCTAGTGACAACAGACACCTTAATGTCACGCTAATCAAGATACAAACTTGGTTTAACGCAAAACACTTAAAGGTGAACCCGAACAAAACAGAATTAATACTGTTCGCTCCGTAAAGCAACCACCGACCAATCTAATACTGGCTCAAGAATCTTGATGCCCTAAGCTGCTCCCTCGTCCTATCCGACTTGGTAAAATCACTAGGCATTACCCTAGATAAGAACTTGTCAATGAAGGACCACATCAAAAACTCTGCAAAAGGTACGCTTTACCCACTAAAACACCTCGAGAAAATGTAAACTTTCATTCCCCAGGATGATCTCAAGACAATAGCCTAAAAGCAGCTCAGGTAACCTATATTGAAAAAACCTACCTCAGACAGTGCTGACCTTAACAACTTCTGCCCTATCTCTAACATCCACACTCTCACCAAACTCCTAGAAAAATCTGTCCAATTGCAACTCCGTGCTCACATCGAAAATTTCCATCTCCTGGACCAACATTAATCTGGCTTTCGTAGTGGGCATAGCACGGAATCGGCTCTCACTCACGGTATGGATGACATTTTGAAAATGCTTGATCAAAATGAATTGTGCCTACTTATCCTCCTTGACATTTCCTCTGCGTTTCACACTGTTAATCATGACAACCTCCTATCCATTCTTCAGCACAGTCAAGTCAAGTCAAGTCATTAATTTATATAGCGCGCTACATACCCAGAGGGTCTCAAGGCGCTTGGAGAAGGGTGGGGAATTACTTGTCGAATATCCAAGCTTTAAGTTGCTTTCTGAATGCTAGGTGGTTCTGAGTGAGGCGAAGGTGAATGGGAAGAGAGTTCCAGGTTTTAGCTGCCAGGTAGGAGAAGGATCTTCCTCCCATGGTCGTTTTGTTGATGTGAGGTACGGCAGCAAGGGCTTGGTTGGAGGAGCGTAGCTGGCGGGAAGGGGTGTAGAAGGAAAGTCGTGTGTTAAGGCATTCGGGTCCGAGTTCGTAAAGTGCTTTGTGTGCATGGGTTAAGAGGCGGAATGTTATTCTCTTATTGACGGGGAGCCAGTGGAGGTTTTTCAGGTGACTAGAAATGTGCTCTTTACGCGGGATGTCTAGTATGAGTCTGGCTGAAGCGTTCTGGATGCGTTGGAGTTTTTTCTGAAGTTTTGCGGTGGTACCGGCGTATAGGGTGTTACCGTAGTCCAGGCGGCTCGTGACCAGTGCGTGGGTGACCGTTTTTCTAGTTTCGGTGGGGATCCAGCGAAACGTTTTTTTGAGCATGCGAAGAATGTTGAAGCAAGATGATGAAACGGCGTTGACTTGTCTGTTCATCGAGAGTGAGGAGTCCAGGATGATGCCCAGGTTCCGTACGTGGTCCGTCGGGATGGGTGCTTTTCCAAGGGCCTCTGGCCACCAAGAGTCATCCCAGGCGGAGGGGGAGGTGCCTAAGATAAGGACTTCTGTTTTGTCTGAGTTCAGTTTCAGACGGCTGTGCTTCATCCACTCGGCTACTTCTTTCATTCCTTCATGTAGGTTGGTTTTGGCGGTGTTAGGGTCTTTGGTGAGTGAGAGGATCAGTTGAGTGTCATCAGCGTAGGAGATGATGTTGAGGTTGTGTTGGCGTGCGATGGTCGCGAGGGGGCTCATGTATACGTTGAATAGGGTAGGGCTGAGTGAAGATCCTTGTGGCACGCCGCAAATGACTTCAGTGGATGGTGGAAGGCGGACTCTCTGGGTTCTTCCGGTGAGGAACGAGGTGATCCAATCCAGTGCTTTTCCTTGGATTCCGATGTTTCTGAGGCGTTGTAGGAGGGTGTTATGACAGACTGTGTCGAAGGCTGCGGAGAGGTCGAGGAGGATGAGGGCGACTGTGTCTCCATTTTCCAGTAGGGTTTGAATGTCGTCTGCTGCGATGAGTGCGGTTTCAGTGCTGTGTTTTGCTCGAAAGCCGGACTGTGAGGAGTCGAGGGATTTGTTGGTTTCGAGGAAGGCAGCGAGCTGGTTGTTGACGGCTTTCTCGATGACTTTGGCCGGGAATGGTAGGAGTGAGATGGGGCGGTAGTTTTTGAGTTCGGAGGGGTCAGCTGTGGGTTTTTTCAGAAGGGCGCTGAGTTCGGCGTGTCTCCGCCTCCAGCCCGGAAGCTCCGCCTCCGGCCCGTAAGCTCCCCCCCCAAGCCGGAAACTCCGCCTCCGGCCCGTAATTTACGGCCCGAGTGCGGACGTAAAGTTAGTAGTCTTAAATCTATTCTGTGAATACCGAAAGTAGTAAATTTATTCTGTGAATCCCGAAAGTAGTAAATTTAATCTGTGAATCCCGAAAGTAGTAAGTGCATTCTGTGAATACCAAATAGTAGTAAGTTTAGCATTTAGTCCTATGTTCATTCTGTGAATCGGGCCCGTAATTTACAATTGTTGCAATAGGCAACACAATTTCAAACACAATATGACATTGAGCTCATTGGGAATTTCTAGTTAAATGCAATTAGTTACTTTATAGATTACTTTTCTAACCACAGGACTGGATCCTAGATTTATACCTGGGACATCTCTTGTAAACAATTGAGTAAAAGTGTTTAGGTTACAGTTGTGATTTTTAAGGAATATTATTGTATTTTAAAAGTTGACACAGAAACTTTTTTTTTAGTTCAAATCGTTTTTATTGAGAGTAAACAGAAGGGCAAACAATAAAGTACAATAAAAGAAGAAAAGGTGATGGCAGTAGACATAATTCAAATTCCAATGAAGCAAAAACATGACGATAGTGATGCTAGCATTATACAGGGATCATAGTCGTAAAAAATAAAAGTATTATGACGGCACAATTAGAAGAAGCAATAACAACAGTGGCAATAATAAAATAATGATGACAATAATGATTGATAGTGCTCTAGCGCTAAATGAGATTAGACTCAACGAAGAAATCTCATTTAGCGCTAGACACAGAAACGTTTTTACATAGAATCACCAATGTTATCCTATGGGAGGAAATTCACTTAGCAGGTGAGTAGTGTTATCGTTACTTTTTCTTACTCAGTGTTGGATCCTAGATCCAGCACTGGTGCATCTCCTGTAAACAATTTAAAGAATACGTTTATGATATAACAGCGATTTTTTTAATGGATACTTGTAAGTTTCAAACATCGACACTTAGAAACTTTTTCAGCAAAAACCAGGCAAAGTTATCCTATAGAAGGAAATTCAAGTTACTGGTAAGTACAGATAGGATTACTTTTCAGGGTCAGTGCTGGGCATCAAGATCCAGCACTGGGGTCTCTCCTGATAACAGGTGAGTATTTTCGTTTTCGTGATTCGCCTGATTTTAGATGAATATTTTAAAGTTTCAAAACTCCACACTCCACAGTAAATGGTTTGCATTGGAAAATGGCATTTGCTAACATGCTTTGGGCAGTCAGGACTACCCCTTATATCAGTACTAGCATGCCCCCCTTCACTCTTCTCAGGGGGAGAGTTGCAGGTTCCAAGTTAAACAAAGACTGGATGTCTAAAAAAGTTGTTGTCGTATCGCCATGCCTGTCCTGTCTGCAAACCAGGACCAGGCATGGCAGGAAGAGGAGGAGCGGAAGGAGGGGCAGGCAGTGCGCGCTGAGACGCAATAAGAATAAAGACAAGTCTAAACTCCCGCTGGTGTCCCAGTCTCATTCAGTGCGGGCCGGCGGGAATGTGAAACTGGCGACGAGGGTGAGATTGAGGTACCTCCCCACCCTCGATCCTGACATTCTGCAGACGCAGAACACTATCACGTGCTACTGCGAGTGGAGAGCGGAGTGTTGTTACTGTCAGCCAGAACAGGGTCACTATCGAGGTGAGAGCGCGAGGGGTAGCCAGAGCGCTGACTCAGCACCTTGTCCCTGCCAATAGCTCAAGAAAGTCTGGGGGACAGAAATCAAAGCTGATAGCAAACCAAGAGAGCACTCTGAAGATAGGAGGCAGGAGTCACTACGGCGGCCATCTTGAGGTCAGGCATTTTCCACAGATTTAGCTTGACTCCCAGTGTGGTGGCCATTTTGAAGTCAGGCACCACCAGGAAAGCACCCCATAGCCTACCGAAAGCACGTCTGAGACCCCTAGACGCCAGTGGGGTCATTGAAGCACGGATTGAGGTAATTCTAAAGTCAGGCGCCACCCGATAAGCACATCAGAGCCTGCCGAGAGTGCGACTGAGGCCTCTAGACGCCAGTGAGGTTCACTGAAGCACGGAGTAAAGCCACAGACGCCCTACCATGTCTACATAACCTGACTCATCGCAACCGGCGGCGACCAGCTCTGCGCCTGGACCAATGGTCATGGGAGTATCATTCTTGCATCCTCCTGAACCCCTAATACTGATGCCTGGAAACAGTATGGGCCCCGAATGGAAGAGTTGGCTTGAAGATTTCGAGGATTTCATGAAGGGCTCACATGTCCAAAATCCTGACCAACAACTCTTCGCACTGCGAAATTTAGTGGGCAAAGACGTTGGACAAATCATCAAAGAACTGCCCCCAGCTAATGCAGCATCTTATGATGATGTGAGAGAGGCCCTGAACAGAAAGTTCCTTGACAAGCGGAACGTCGATGATGAGCGATACACGTTCAATCTAACATCATAGGAGCGAGATGAGCCCATGAGCGATTTGATCTCCCATCTCAAACATCTGGCTCGCTACTGCGAATTTGACAACTTCAGCACGGAAGACGCGCTTCACCTACGCATCATTGATGAATGTCAGTCGGAATCACTACGCGGTCGATTATTAAAAAAGCACTACTCTTTTGAAGACATAGAAGAACTCACCCGCATAAACGACCAAGCGGAAGAGCATGCAAAGAAGATGGAAGCCAGCAAAATGGAAAAAACTGAGAAAAGAGACCAGGTTCTCCTTGTGCAATCACGCACTGAACCAAGATGTCGCCCAGACCATCAGCAGTCTGGAAGATCCAAGAAATAATTTCATGCAAGGTCACCTCGCAATGGAAACCGAAGCAGTCATTCCCAAAGACAAGCATTGCAGTGCTATCGGTGTGGGCAAGACTACCCTCATAAGGGCCAATGCCCTGCCATCGGCCAAAAATGCCATTGATGTGGGAAAGTCAACCACTTTGAAGCTGTCTGCCAAACCCGTCGCAAGGACACAGGACTAGTTCAGCGAAGCACAGGGTCACTTCACCATGTCAGAGCTGCGCAAGGAAGAAGAGATCGATCAACGAGTTTGTCAAGATCCAGCACCCAGTCACACAGCTCATATCGATCTCACAGGTCGACGTCCAGAGAGTCATCTGCACTCACTCCGATATCGCAAGACAGTGACGAATATGTATACATGGTGGCAGATCCAGACAGGCTAAGAAAATGCCCACGGTTAGACATTCAGATGGGAAGACACTCTACCAAGTTCGTTCTAGACACAGGCGCATCACTTAACTACATTTGCGCCACCGAGTATCAGAAAATGAAACCAAAACCAAAACTGGGGCCCGCCGCAGTACGAGTCTACACATGGATGTCCAGCGAACCACTGCCATGTCTGGGACAGTTTCCCACAACACTGACATACAAAGACAGAACGATTCAGGCACACATTAATGAGCAAGTTACACCAGTGGCGCAGCATCACAGGAAAGTGCCATTTCACTTGCAGCAAGCAGTGTATGACGAACGTCAGGAACTACTATGAGCCTACATCCTAGAACGTTCGACTTGGCCCACCCCATGGGTATCGCCAGTAGTGGCCAAGAGAGGACAAGACAACAAAGTACGCTTGTGTGTTGATATGCAGGCCCCAAACACAGGCATCGAAAGGGAGCGGCATCCAGGACCCCACATCAGTGACATGATCACCCGCCTGAACGGAGCGACTGTTTTCTCAAAACTGGATCTCAACGAGGGGTATCACCAACTGGAGCTGCACGGCAAATCAAGATATATCACCACGTTCACTACACACCAAGGACTTTTCCGATACCAGCGCTTAACTTTGGGATCTCGTCTGCGGCTGAGATTTTTCAGGAAGCTGTCCGGCGAGTAATACAACACATCCTGAACGCATTCAACTACAGTGACGATATCCTGGTATTTGGAGAGACTCAGAAAGACCATGACAAGGCATTGCCATGCCTTTCTGGATGATAACCTCGCAATAAACAAAGACAAGTGCGAGTTTCACAAATCAACCCTAAAATTCTATGGACACATCTTCTCAAAGGAGGGCATGAGACCAAACCCTGAGAAAGTATCAGCTTTATCTGACACCTCACAACCACAAGACGTTAGCGATGTCCATTCATTCCTGGGCATGGCTAGCTACTGCGCCCAGTGCATCAAAGGCTATGCAACCATCAGCTACCCACTATGAGAACTGACATGACAAGGATAGAGTTTTCACTGGTCAGACAAGTGTGAACAAGCGTTCAATGAAATTAAGACTGCCGTGAGCTCAGCCATCAACTTGGCATACTTTAACCCCAAACGGAAGACGGAAACCATGGTAGTCACCAGCCCCGTTGGGCTCGGCGCCATTCTGGCACATTACAATGACAAAGAAGATCAACGCCACATTGTTGCATATGCCAGTCGCAGTCTCACCGACACGGAAAAAGCATACTCCCAACTGGAAAAAGAGAGCCTGGCGGTTGTATGGGCATGTGAACATTTCCACCTTTTCGTCTATGGCAAGTATTTTAACCTTTGAAGTAGCAGTCCCAAGTAACCTTAGGCTGTCCCCTTGGGCTAAGGTGAAGGATGCTGTGTATCCAGCCAAGTTCATCCAAAAATAATAACTGTATTTGCTTTTTAAGTTCGTTTTTATTCACATCTTTTTTTATCAGATGTAAATGGAAACTTCAAATCCCATAATGCAGTATTTTCACTTATGCATCCTTGTTTGTGTTTCTCCCTCCCAATGCATTTCGGCTTGATAAGCCTTCATCAGGGGAATATCTAAAACGTAAAATCAAATGTAGCATGTTTATTATAGCGTTCAAGAATCACCGATGTTGTTACCACTATGTGTGTTTAGGATGGACCGAGTGAATGTTAGTTGAATGTGTTCCTAACTATTATGTCAAGTATCATGTGCATTTACTTTTTACACGCTTTGTGCTCCCCATGTAGTCATACAAAATAAAAATAAAAAGTGACCGTCTCTATTGTACTTAATATCGTTAATGGCAGTTATTAGTGAAATTTAACATGCTTCTAAGACAGTGCTGAGTAGGCATGTGACGCTCATTACGGCTATGATCTACTGCGCAATAAGCCTACAAGTTAATGAATTCTTTCCGGAATCTGCGGCGCGGTAACGCTCCCGCCTGGTTCATAATGTGTAATGGCTATCACGGGGATAGATGTTTATGGGCTTATTCTTACATGCTTACGTCGAAACGCAGTTGGTACCCACGTGATTATTAAAGGGACACCGACGTGTTTTGTCAATAAAGATATCGGGCAGATTTATGAGGCCGCTGCGCCTCTTTGCGCCGCAATTGGGTCACTTTATTTGACGCAACTGCTGCGCAAACAATGCACCCTATTTACAATGTGACGCATCTAGGAGATGCGTCACGTTGTAAAGCACTGCGCCATAAGGAGGCGTTCCTGCGCAAGGGGGGGCGTATCTGCGCATGAACGCCTCCTGAATGTGGCTGAGTGAAATCTATGAGATTTCACTCAGTCACTTTCAGGGCAATGCTGCGTCAAAACCCTGCGCCTGCTTGAAGCAGGCGTAGGTCTTGACGCAGCATTGTGCACATGGTGTACCCCCGAGCCTTGCTGGAGCTGCGTCGCGCTTGCGACGCAACTCCAGCAATGCGCCACATTTGCGGCACAGATGCGTCACGCATCTGTGCCGTTTTTGCACCATGGGTGGCGGAGCTGTGGCACACTGTGGCGCACGTTAACTGGCGCATCCCTGGGGATGCGCCAGTTAACATAAATCTGCCCCTAAGTATCTATGAAAAATCATCATGTGTTTTAAAATTTTTCATGAAGCATAAACATGTGTACAAAAAAGGATACTTTCAACATACAAAATCATACAATGTGATGAAGGCTCATTCATGTTAATACGTAAACAATAATAGCAATATTATCTGTATCCTCTTCCTGGATAGAAATGATAGACTCATGCTAGATGTCCAATGGGTATATGCTGGAAATTCAAAAATATGTCAAAGAAATGTTTTTCAAAAACAAAATGATGCAGATAAATTGTGGCATCTCTGTATCTATAGTTAGCATAAAAATTCGACCTGTTCATTCAAACCATAAGGCCTCAAGGTACTCAAATGGTAGATCCAGTAGTTATCTCTTTTCAATAGGTTATTTTTGTGGTCAACTCCTTCCACCCTCTCAACAATTTCCAAAACTCAGGCTTTCAGTTGGCTAATTTGATATTGTGCTTCCACGAAGTGAGTGGCTACCGTCAAATTGCTCATTTTGGTTCCTATGTTGCTTTTATGCTCATTCACTCTGACTTGTAGTTTGTGTTCAGTTTGGCCAACATATACTTTCCCGCAGGGACACTTGAGCATGTAGATGATGTTGGTGGTGTCACACGTGGCGTTTACTTGTAATGGAATTTTATGTCCTTTCATTGGGTCGGTAATGAAACCTCCTCTGATGATATTGTGACAATTGTTGCAGTTCCAACAAGGTGTCATGCCATTGTATTGTTTTTTATCCGTTCTTTTATTGTTTTTTTTTTAGCATTTCTCCTAGATTTTTGGACCCACTGTAAGCGAACAATGGCTCTTGTTCAAAAATGTTTTTAAAATCAAGTTCCATCTTCAATAAATGCCAATGTTTTTTTAATTATTTGCTTGAATAGACCACTCATGATAGAATACTTGCTTACCACGGTTATTCTCTCTTTCTTGATGGTGGACTGAGGTGTAAGTAAGTTTTCTCTTGTTTTTTGTCAGTACGATCCATGGCTTGTTTCAATATATTTTCTGGATATCCTCGTTGTTTGAAGCGGGTTATCATCTGTTCGGTTTGTTCTGTTTGTTTGGTAGGTTCCAAGACTACTCTCTTGACCCTTAATAGTTGAGAATACGGTAGGTGCTGTATAAGTGGTTGAGGATGGAAACTTTTATATCTTAAGATGTTATTTCTGTCGGTTGGTTTCCTATAAAGGTTTGTTTCAAACCCTGTGTCTTGCTTAGTGATCTTTACATCCAGAAAGTGTATGACGTTGTCCTGAATTTCAAAAGTGAATTGGATTCTTTCATCAATGGTGTTTAATTGGGTAATTTGAGTGATTAATGTATCCTTTGTGCCTCTCCCTAAGTTGAAGATATCATCCATGAAGCGCAGGTATAGTAACGTCTGAGCTTCCATATGTCGTTTGACAAAAAATTGTTTTTCTTCGAAATCGCTCATGAAGATATATGCGTATGTTGGTGCTGCGCAATTACCAATGGAAGTTCCACTCTTCTGTAGGTACAAGGTATTGTGCCATTGAAAATAACTATGCATGAGGGTAAATTTCAATAATTCCATAAGGAAAACTTTCATGTTATCCTGATATTCTGTGTTCAATAGTGCTTTTTCTACTGCCTCAATTCCTTGCTGGTGGCCGATTGATGTATATAGTGATTTGACATCAATTGTGCATAGTACTATGAGTTGTTCTTCTATGATGTTTATGGTTTGGAGTTTGTTGAGAAAATCTGTGGTGTTTTTTAAGAAAGATCTCATTTTCACCACACATGGTTGTAAATACCTGTCTAGAAACTTCCCAACCGGTTCATGCACGCTTCTTCTGGTGGATACTATTGGGCAACATGGTGGTCTGAGAGGATCCTTATGTACTTTCGGTACCATATAAAAGCTGGGACTTGTGGGATTTTCCTGAATTAAATATTTCTTCACCTTTTCATTAATCACTCCTTCTTCAACTGCCTTCTGTACAATTTTCTCTAATGTGTTTTTGATTTCCATGGTTGGGTTAAAATAAAGTTTCATGTAGAGATTCTCATCCTCCAGGGGATTCTTCACTTGTTCTACATAGTATGACCGGTTCAATAAGACTAGGGCACCGCCTTTGTCTGCTTTTGACAAGTAACTGGGTTGTTGCTTGCTATACATCGCACTATTCCATATTCTTTGGCCGTGCAATTTTGCAATTTATGCTTTTTGTTGACGTTCAATTTGGATATATCTTGCTTGACTATCTGTTCAAACAGATCCAAAGTTTTATGACTTATGGGAGCCATATAAGTGCTGGTTTCTCTTAGTCATTTTAATTGATCTTCTTCTTCTACTCTTTGTTCTGTTATGACGTTGTCGAAAAAGTGGCGTTGTCTCAATTTCCTCATCAGTTTAAAAAAACTGATGTTTAATTCTAATGAGTTTGTGTGAGCTGTAGGTACAAATGATGTTCCTTTTTGGAGTACTCGTAGTTGTTCTTCATTAAGATGGTAATCAGAAATATTAATGACTAGGTTATTTTCTAGGTTCCTTTCTTGGTCTTGTCCTTCTTTGCTGTGACATTCCTTGTTTGAGGGGGTCCTTTTTCTTTCCCCTTTACTTTTTCCCCGCTGGTGTCGTCCTGGTCTTCCGGCCTGTTCCTAAAAAAGGAACCGTAGTTGATGTACTTACCTCAACTTGTGGACCTTGAGTGATATTTTCACGTGGCCTAATTCTGGATGAAGCGTCACTATCCGTAGAAGAAGTGTCTGTGTTGGTGGTGTAGGGTTTATTTTGCCTTTTTATGGCGTAAATCTCCGCCCATGTATACACTTCTCCTAATTTATAATCAATGGTATCCCTTCCTTGGCATGACTAGCTACTGCACCCAGTGCATCAAAGGCTATGCAACCATCAGCTACCCACTATGAGAACTGACATGGCAAGGACAGAGTTTTCACTGGTCAGACAAGTGTGAACAAGCGTTCAACGAAATTAAGACTGCTGTGAGCTCAGCCACCAACTTGGCATACCTTAACCCCAAACGGAAGACGGAAATCATGGTAGACGCCAGCCCCGTTGGGCTAGGCGCCATTCTGGCATAATACAATGACGAAGAAGATCAACGCCACTTCGTTGCATATGCCAGTCGCAGTCTCACCGACACGGAAAAAGCATACTCCCAACCGGAAAAAGAGAGCCTGGCGGTTGTATGGGCATGTGAACATTTCCACCTTTTTGTCTATGGCAAGCATTTTAACCTTACCACTGATCACCAGGCTCTGACAACTATCTTCGGCAACCCCCGGGCGAAGATGCCTCCGAGGATTGAATCGTGGGGGATCCTCCTGCAGGAGTACACATATACCATCATCCACAAACCCGGGAAGGCGGAAAACCCGGCGGACTACATATCACGACATCCCCAAGCAGTGACGCGAGCACGGCCTTCAGTAGCAGAAGAATATCTCCATTTCGTCATCGACCAAGCATGCCTGCCTGCCGTCCCACTAGAAGCCATCATAGAAGCATCTGCAAAAGAAGCCACGCTACAGAACATCATGCACCGTGTCCGCATCAATTCATGGAGATACTTTGAAGAACCAAATACAAATGACGCCATCAACACACAAGAACTCATGGCAATCAAACATGTTAAAGACAACCTCCCCATCAGCACCAATGGTCTGCTACCAAGGGACAGGAGGATCTTAATTCCCCACCAGTTGAGGCAAGGCACTGTCAACCTGGCACACAAAGGACACAGAGGAGTGGTAGCCACAAAGAAGGCACTGCATGAACGTCTCTGGTTTCCTTCACTTGACCAGGTGGTAGAAACCACATTACAAGACTGCCCACACTGCCAACTAGTTTGGCAAGAAGAACCACGGGCCCCTCTACAGATGTCAGATCTCCCAGATAGTGTGTGGCAACACGTGGCGGATAATTTCTTTGGCTCGCTGAAATCAGGGAAGTACATCATTGTCATCATGTATGAATAATCTCGATTCCCCATCGCTCACCAAATCTCTTCCACTAAAGCAGCTTCTGTCATACCAGTCATTGATGAAGCATTTGCCACATGGGTAATCCCTACAGTTGTAAAGACAGACAATGGACCACCATTCAACCGACAGGACTTTGCAGAATTTGCGAGACATCTAAACTTCAATCACCAAAAGATCACTCCCCTGTGGCCTCAGGCTAACGGAATGGTGGAGCGATTCATGGCCACTATAAAAAAGACAATGCAACAAGCTGAACTAGCTCATCGGGACATTCAGCCAGCCCTAAATGAAGTATTACGTGCATACAGGACAACGCCACACAGCACCACTAACCAATGTCCTGCCATCCTGGTGCTGGGGCGAATCCCACGCACTCGGATACCAGTCGCGGACGCTATCACACAATCCAGATTCACGAATTCGGACCATGAGACACTGGTAGGACTTGATAGAACCAAGAGGGCAAAAATGAAGGAATATGCGGATCACCGCAGGCATGCCAAGACGTCTGGTATCCGAGAAGGCGACTGGATGCTTGTAAAGCAGGAAAGGAAAACCAAGGCTGATAGCCGCTACTGAGCTCAGCCACTACAAGTAAGAAGAAAGGGACCATGATCACGGCAGAATCCGGAGTCAAGAGAACAACAAGAAATGTGTCACACTTCAAGAAGTGTAATCCTACAGTATATACTCGGGCTCGAGATTCTTGTAAAAAGTGCGGCCACATCTACCTTCTCCCATTTCAAAATAATGCTGTTAGATCTACTTATTATTGGTTTGGGGAAATTATTGCCGTTTTGGGACTTGGACGCTGGCCATGACAAAGCACTGGACAGGATTGCATGATCGCTAAATTCGATGAAAAAGGTTTTAGGTGTTGAAAGCCTTAAATTTAGGGACTCAGATAAAATGATGTAATCTAATGTAGAGAGGTATTTACCTCTATGAAAGGTAGAGGAAAAGGACCCGGTATGTGGGTCTTTGACATTATGAATTACAAGTTGCTATTCATTAATATAGTATTGAGCACGTTCCTGTGAATATCATGATGGAAATGGGCAATGCATTAATTTTTGTGCTCCAAAATTCTGTATAACTCTGCAGAGGTTTGGGAGCAGGGTTTCAGATTAAAATCACCCAACCAGATTACATGTAATATCTTATGGTGAGACTCCACCAGTTCCTCTAACATGTCATCTAGAGACTGGGGAACCACCTCTGGATCTAAAAAGTTGTTGTTATAATAGTTTATCAATAAAAAGCCCCAGGGCTGCAGGTCCATCAATCACCAATATATGAAAGTTTGGGGATGTGTTTATAAAAGTCAGAACTTTTCCTGCGTTTATGAAGGGTACATACATGAGACAAGATAAGCCTTGCTTGGGACAATTTATAATCTCTATGATTTAACCTTCTATTTCATGAGCCGTCTCAGATGAGCTTGCGTCAGTTCTGGTGCAAGTATTCTCGTAGAAAAACCAAAGGTGATGATGGACGGAGCGTTGACAATACAAACACTCACCCCCAGTCAACTGATCTGGGTTTTATCCATCACCGTTCTTTAGCTCACTCCGCCACCCCAGTTCAGACATGGCCATATGCAAATCAGTCTGACCCCGTGCCTCATGGGAACAGTCCAGCCCGACCTGCCAAGCTATGTCTTCCCTGGACTGGAATCAAGCTTCCCATAACTGGTTTCTGGCATTACAGCCGTCTTCAGCCGGGCTTGCTTGACTCCAGTGGCAAAGTGAGCAAGGGACTCACGTCTGAGCATACCCTGCCAACTTAGGGCGAACAAAGAAAAACCAAAGGTCATGATGGGCGGAGCGTTGACAATACAAACACTCATCCCCAGTCAACTGATCTGGGTTTAATCCATCACCGTTCTTTAGCTCACTCCCCCACCCCAGTTCAGACATGGCCATATGCAAATCAGTCTGACCCTGTGCCTCATGAGAACAGTCCAGCCCGAACTGCCAAGCTATGTCTTCCCTGGACCGGAATCAAGCTTCCTAGGACCGGTTTATGGCATTACAGCCATCTTCAGCCCGGCTTGCTTGACTCCAGTGGCAAAGTGAGCAAGGGACTCACGTCTGAGCATACCCTGCCAACTTAGGGCGAACAAAGAAAAACCAAAGGTGATGATGGACGGAGCGTTGGCAATACAAACACTCGCCCCCAGTCAACTGATCTGGGTTTAATCCATCACCGTTCTTTAGCTCGCTCCGCCAACCCGTCTCAGATGAGCTTGCGTTAGTTCTGGTGCAAGTATTCTCGTAGCCAGAGGCAGAATGAAATTTTACTGTCCGCCATTCTATATGGCCCTATGCCGTTCTTAAGACATTTGTTGCAAAATGGAGCCCTTTTGAGGCTTTGGGGCAGTGACGCCAACCTGCTCCCAACAATGACTAATGTAGCACCCTCCTTCGTTTATAGTGTGAACTACATGAATAGTTATTTGGCATGTTGTGTGAAGCTGACCTTGCAAAGCGCAACGCGGACTGCATCAGTATCTGTTGGTTGTGAGTTTTCCATAAGGTGAAGTTGCTAAAGGGAGTTAAAACTGGAGACCGGCTCAAGAAGCGTCTTCGGTAGTTTCGTGAGACGTGCCTCGAATTAATTTAGTAGAGTAACATCAGTTAATTCATTCAGCACAGACTTCCACACATTCTTCAGATACCAGATACAGGCACTGGACTTTATTCTGCCAAAACGAAAAGTTCTCTGTCCTTTAGCCTCTTTAATTTACAATTTTAATTGCTTAGTATGATCCGTATTTTCCAACGGTTGGAAGTTATGAAATTTAACCAGTCGCCATGCTGTCTTCCACCAGCAGGTGGCAATAACACACCACAAATCAGTAAAACTGACCTAGGAACACCGGATACTACCTTGTGAACACCAATCACCACATAAGAGATGCATGTTAAGTGAAGGGTTATGGCCCAGATGTAGCTTTCGGTTGATTTTTCAGGAGTCAATATTGTGACATTGAACACAGGAGGAGGTGCAAAAATAAGCATAGTTGAACTAGAGTATTACTCGAATTGCAGGATTATGGAAGTTGAATGAATCTTTGGGAATCCATAATAACCATAGAATAAAAAATATGGGGGCTGCTTCTGAAATGTTATTTAGATTTGCCGAAAAGCTGAGGCATAAACTGATTAAGGAGATGTTTCAGTTATATAGAAATAAGCGTATGTCCCTTGTCCTATGTGGCAGGAGTGTGGTGCTAAACAGCTCTTGGAAGACTACAGACGGTAGAAAATAAAGGCTTTATTTCGGAGGCCTAGCGTCAGTTTTGCAGTGCTGTTGCGTCACTTTTTTGTGATGCAACGGCGGCGTAAAACATGCCCCCTGTTGCATCCTATTTACAAAGTGACGCATCTGCTGAGATGCGTCACTTTGTAAACTCCTGCAACACATTATACCTGCGCCAGGTATAAAGTATGCAGGGTGGGCTCTCTGAAGCAAGTAAGCCTCGTAGAAGTGATACAGTGAAATCTATGAGATTTCACTGCATCACTTCTAGAACGCCACTGCGTCAATATCTTACACCTGCCTCACAGCAGGCGTAAAACTGACGCACGCCCTTTTACATGGGGCTTGCCCCATGTGAAGGGACACATTGCTGGGGTTGCGTCACTTTTGTGACACACCCCAGCAATGCGTCACGTTTGCGCCATACAGATACATCAGAAATACTGACGTATCTGTAGCTCCTTGCGACATGATGCATCATATGTAAATTGTAATGTAATGTAATGTAACTGATACTTGTATAGCGCACTACTCACCCGCAAGGGTCTCAAGGCGCTTGTACGAATACCGTTGTGGAACCTGTCCTGGCTTTCCCTGTGAGGCGTCTACTCCTGGGCACCCCCAGGCATCCTTAGCGTTGTGGGGGCCGTTGTGGAGATTAAGGAAGCTATTGCCCAGAGTTGCAGAGTGGGACTCCATGATTAGAATAGGCACCAAGGCGAGAATTATCAGGTCCGTGGAATTTTTGAGCCCAAGACCCGACGAGGCGGGGAATTGAACCCTGGTCCCGGGCTAGACCTCTGCATCAGGGTCTGCCGCTCTAACCATTGAGCCACACTTCTCCACTTCTCACTTCTCATACTGTAAATATGACGCATACAGCATGTTGCAAGGAGTGCGTAATGAAAAGTGACGCATCACTGTTTTCACGCAGTGATGCGCCACTTTTCATAAATGAGGCCCTTTGTTTTTAGCTAGACTTTTAGCCTTACTGTTGGGGATCTGGAAAGTTCCATTCCCGGCTGCTCTCTGTTCGTGGTGTTCCCTGCGAGGAACATCGAACGTACGGTTATGGCAGTTGCTGTCGAGGAGCTGCCATGACGGGACACAATAAATGAGAAACTCTACTTACTACCCAGTTACTACTATTTTTTATTGGTGACGAGTTGTCCCGTCCCCGGCCTCCCCACCCTTCGATGGCTCCTTGCTACCCACCAGCTTGCCTTCCAGCGTCCTGTGCGTGGTTTCCAGTGTGGGCACGGTCGCCCCTGTGCTGGACGGAGCTGTCAGTGGTGATTCGGAATTGTGGTGTTTGCGGTGGTTGACACCCATGACCACAGGAGAGAGAGAAGGAGAGAGTTTTCCCCGGGTTTAAGGTACTTTTCATTGTTTGATCACAAGACACCTGTGCGCTCCTTGCAGCGATTTGCTGCTCGCGCTGTGCATGGCCAAGGACGTCAACCCGCAAGAGACGTGCTGCGCTGCACCCTTCAGCTTGGAAATCATAAAGGTAATGCGCACCGCTTTATCTCTGTGATACGCTCACAATGGTGATGCACACATCAGCTGTCCCGGAATTTCTCAAGCATCCCGCTCCACTGATCTTCTGTGATGTGCTCACAATTGTGAAGCACACAGTAGTCTTCTATTTCTTCTGTGATGCGCTCACAGTGGTGATGTGCACGAAAGAAGCCTGAGTTTTCTGTAATGCGCTCGCAATTTGATATATTGGACTTCACTTTGCTGTTATTTCCCCCACTAAGTTACAATTTTGCATACGCTCTGGATTTTGCACAACACTGCGTACACGGTGATGCGCACACCCTACTCATGAGCTCATATTAATCCGATCTCCTGCTATTTCTTTTTACCTTGTGCTCACGGTGATACATACACCTTTCACCCTATTGATGTAATGCGTTTAACTCATTCTCTCTGTAGGCCTTTTCTGGTGGCACAAATTTTTTTGGGTGTGTTCTGTGCAAACTGTTTTCTGTCTGATTGTACGCTCAGTCACATTTCTAATCACTGTGTGGGCAGCAACTCACCCACTCACGGCCACACAATGGATCAAGTTTTAGCTCCACCACCCTTTTTGCTGTCTCCGCTTAATTGGCAACAGTAAAAAGATACTTTCGAGGCTTCTCTTGAAGCCATCGGTGGTGATACATTCACTGCAAAGAAAAAGCAGGCACTCTTAATTCACAATTTAGGAGCCGATGGTAGAAACATTCTGAAAACCTTACCCCATGAACGTGCATGCACCCATGTAAGTGGTGGTGATGAGGGTAATTATTTATTTGTCGATGACTATCTTGCATGCTCCTCAACTGCAGATCAGCAGTGCAAAACCCCACAGATTGCCAAAGTTATACTCGCTGAAGAAATAGACATCGCATTACTCACAGAATCCTGGCTCAATGACCACTCTACCCCCATTCTAGACCTTCTCACCCCTCCAGGCTACAACATCATCAGACACGACAGACCGATCAAAACATGTGGGGGTCTAGCTATCAATAACATAGAAGGAATACAGCTTACCATATTAAAAGCTACAGAATACCTGACTCTTGAGAACCTAGGTGTTGAACTAATAGTCAAAGGCACCACGCCCATCAAATTTCACACCATTTACCATCCTCCGGGTGAGCGTACCCCTTTCGCCAAAGAACCAACCAACCTAATAACACGTTGCTCCCTAACAGACACGGAAGGCGTGTTCCTGGGTGACTTCAATATCCACTGGAACAACCCAGTAGACACCACACCCCAGAACCTCTCCAACCTGCTTGACATTACCAACCTCAAACAACTCTGCAATGAACCAAAACACATCAAAGAGCAACTCTGATGCGATCACCACCAAAAATGAGCTGGTTTCTCTGAGATCGATTTCTCCCATTGACTGGTCTGATCACCACCTCATACTGTTTAATATTGACTCACATGTCAGATACCAACCAATACGATCTGACAAACCTAAGCCCCAGACCAAGAACATCAAAGAAGTCCCTATAAGCAAACTTGAATCCAGGATTCATGCCCATCTACAACTCCAGCCTTCCAATATGAAGGCTGAGGACCTCACAGCCCACTTCAATTCAACAATGATGGAGGTGTTAGATCAAGTAGCGACACTCAAACTCAAACATGTGAGATCTATCAAATCTAAATCTTGGTTCATCGTGGATCTTAATAATGAGAAAGGACAACTCAGACATTCGGAAAGGACGTGGAGACTAAACCCATTGACTCTACACCTAGCGCAGCTTAGATAGGTCCGGTTGGCATATAAAAAACAAATTTTTAGAGAAAAGGTCACTTTCCTCCGCAGCCAATTAGACAAGGCGAAGAATAGACCTAGAGAACTCTTCAACATTCTGAAAAGTCAAACAAACGGCACATCCCCACACAAAATAAAAGCCACCAAGGATTGATGCGAAGAAATCGCCAGCTTCTTCACAAAGTCACAGAAATTGAGAAATCCTTCATCCACACCTCAAATCCTCCTTCCCTCGCAACCTGCCCCCCTTTAATCACCCTTGACAAAACAGAACAAAATTATACCACGGACAACCAGGTCCGCCTCCAACTGAAAAAATTATGCTAATTGGTTGAACTTCAATCTCATGTCGGAAAACAAAGTTTTCAATATAATTGCAAGCTTAAAGCCTACTTCCCACACTATGGACCCCCTCCTATCCACAATAGTAAAAAAACTCAACCACATCATTGCCCCTTTCTGGACAAAAATCCTCAACTCCTCTCTCACATCAGGATGTGTCCCAGACTCCCTTCAACTAGGACAAATCACACCCATACTCAAGAAACCAGGAGCCGACCCTAAAAAAATCTATAAAATCAGACCTATTTACAACCTCCCGTTCCTAGCTAAAATATTGGAGAAGTGTGTTCTCTAACAACTGAACAAACATATTGATGACTAAAACCTACTTAACACCTTTCAATCGGGATTCAGGAAAGGTTGTAGAACCGTAACAGCAATGCTCAATATTTCAGACGATATCCACAGAGCCGTAGACGAAGGTGAAGGTTGTCTCCTCATCCTTACTGACTTATCAGCGGCGTTCGACACAATAAATCATCCAGCTTTACTTGAGACTTTGAAGAGGCGCTCTGGCATAAATGGCATAGTACTTAAATTGTTCACTTCCTTCCTTCCGAACCGTTCGCAACAAATTAAAATCAACTCCTGTCTCTCTATGCCAACATGAGTCACGATTTCTCCCCCCTGCCTCCTGGCAGGTTGCTTCACGCACTGCGCAGCTCTACCTGCTCGGCGCCAGTGCTCCCAGCCAGCTCTTGCCAGGGTTTGAAGCCCAGCGCCAGAACCACTGGCCCCCGCAAACGCCACGACGCCTGACTCTGCTACGATGCCAGTACCCTCCACGCACTCAACCCCGGACGAAAACACACCTGCTTCCTGGCTTCCCCAAAGCGCACCCACGGACCCTTCTGCTGCCGGAACTGCAGCCTCACCAGCATCTGGCAAACCAAACCTCCAACAAAAGAACCCAACTACCTCAAATGCATCCTCCTCAACATCCACTCTGCTCGCAAACATGCCATCGAACTCTGGGACCTTCTCGACTCTACCTTCCCATAGGTCGCCTTCCTGACGGAGACCTGGCTGAACCCCACCTCAGCCCCTGACATCGCCATAGCCATCCCGTAAGACTACAAGATCACCTGCAGGGACCGTGCCAACGGGTTTGGAGGAGAATTTCGCCATAGCCCACAGAAACACCCTCAGAGTCTCGTCCAACACCGACGACACCCTCAGCACCGCCGAACACATGCACTTCCAGATCCACACTGACCCCAACACCACCCTCAGAGGATCCCTTGTCTACAGACCCCCGGACCTCGACTACAGTTCAGCGACTCCATCGCCGACTGCATCAGCATACACACGCTTGCCTCCACAGACTACATCCTCCTCGGGGACCTGAACTTCCACCTAGAGAACAATAACAACACCAACTCCAACACCCTGATCGACAACCTCACCAACCTCGGACTTGGACAGCTCGTGACAACACCGACCCATGCCGCCGGCCACACGCTGGACCTCACCTTCACCGCAAGTCCCATCTCCTTCAGCCACACCACCGAACCCCACTGGACTGACCACCACTGCGTTCACTTCACCTTCAGGAAACCCACCACACACCACGGCACCCAACAAATGCCCTGACGCTGCTGGAGCAAGATCACAGAAGGCCAGCTCACCAACACCCTCACCTAGAACCCACCTGCCGACTCCGCCGACCCCAACACCGCTGCCCACAACCTTAGACAGTGGATCGACAACTGTGCCAACACCCTCACCCTGCTCAAGACACCCTCCAACAACCACACTAGCAAGAAAACCACCTGGTTCACCGAAGACCTCCAGGCCTCCAAACGAACCCGCTGAAAACTGGAGAAGAACTGGCTCTGTGAACGAACATTGGACAACTACGCAGCCCACAAGGATGCCCCCCGCAGACACCATCAACTCATCAGAACCGCCATGAGGGCCTCCTTCAAAAACCGCCTGGATAACAACACACACAACAGCAAAGAGCTCTTCAACATCGTGAAGGAACTCTCCAACCCCAGGTCCAGCACCAACGACATTCCACCTTTGCAAGACCTGTGCGATTCACTGGCCACCTTCTTCCACCGCAAGATCACCGGCATCCACAACAGCTTCCACGCCACGATCACCCGACAACCACCGCCCCCCACGACCACCACCTGCACCAACCGCCTGCTCTTCTGGACCAACGTCAATGACGAGGAAACCAGCAAGACCATGAACACCATCCACTCCGGATCTCCACTGGACCCATGCCCCCACCACATCTTCAACAAAGCCAGCACAGCCATCGCACCCCATCTTCGGAAAACAATCCATACCTCCTTCGAGACAGCAACCTTCCCAAAAAGCTGGAAGCATGCCCAGATCAACGCCTTACTCAAGAAACCCTAGGCGGACCCCAAGAACCTCAAGAACATCCGACCCATCTCCCTGCTCCCATTCCCGGCTAAGGTCATCGAGATAATCATCAACAAACAACTGACCCGCTTCCTCGAGGATAACCACATCCAGGACCAGTCCCAGTCCGGGTTCCGTAGCAACCACAGCACCAAGACTGCCCTCATTGCCGCCACAAACGACATATGGACCCTGCTTGACAACGGAGAAACAGCAGGCCTCATCCTCCTGGACCTGTCAGTCGCCTTCGACACAGTCTGGCACCACACACTACGCACACGCCTACACGACGCCGGGATCCAAGAAACGGCCTTGGACTGGACAACATCGTTCTTCTCTGGCAGAACTCAGAGCATCTGCCTCCACCCCTACTGCTACATGGCCACCAAAATCATCTGCGGTGTACCCCAGGGCTCTTCCCTCAGCCCGAAGCTGTTCATCATCTACATGGCACCCCTCGCCCATGTCACCCAACAGCACAACTTCAACATCATCTCCTACACCGACGACACCCAGCTGATCATATCCCTCAACAAAGACCCTCACACCGGCAAGACCAACCTCCACGAATGCCGTCGCCGAATGGGTGTGGAACAGTAGACTGAAGCTGAACTCGGACAAGACGGAGGTCCTCATCCTTGGCTCCACCCTCTCAGCCTGGGATGACTCCTGGTGGCCTGCAACCCCAGGAACAGCACCAACACCCACCAACCACGCACGCACCCTAGAGTTCATCCTCGACTCCACCCTCTTCATGACCAAACAGGTCAACTACGTCTCCTCATCCTGCTTCAACACCCTCTGAATGCTCCGCAGGATCTTCAAGTGGATCCCCACTGAGGCAAGAAGAGCAGTCACCCAGGCCCTCATCACCAGCAGGCGGGACTACAGAAACACCCCCTACGCAGGAACATCGGCCAAGCTCCTGAGGCGATTGCATGCATCCAGAATGCATCAGCGTGTCTGATCCTCGACATCCCCCGCCGCAGCCACATCACACCACACCTGAAAGACCTGCACTGGCTCCCCGTCAACAAGAGGATAGCCTTCAAGCTCCTCATTCACGCACACAAAGCTCTCCACAAAACTGACCCAGCTTACCTCAACACCTGACTCAACTTCTACACGCCACCGCCAGCTCCGCTCCGCCAGCCTGGCCCTTGCCACAGTCCCCTGCATCCGAAGAGTGACCACCGGCAGCAGATCCTTCTCCCACCTCGCTGCCAAGACCTGGAACACCGTCCCCACCAACCTACGTCAGACCCAGGACCTACTGGCCTTCAGGAGACTCCTCAAGACCTGGCTCTTTGATCACTAGCAGGACCGTCCAACCCCCCAGCGCCTCGAGACCCTCATGGGTGTGTAGTGCACTCTACAAGTGTTATGATTGATTGATTGGTTGATTGGGGTCCCGCAAGGCTCGATCCTCTTACCATCCCTCTTCAATCTCTTCATGGAACCCCTTACAATTAATCTGAAACAAGCAGGAGTTAAATACCACCTATATGCAGATGACACACAAATATACTACAAAAATCAAATCACCTAGTGACATCCGACACCTTAATGTCACGCTAATCAAAATACAAACTTGGTTTAACGCAAAACACTTAAAGGTGAACCCGAACAAAACAGAATTAATACTGTTCGCTCCGTAAAGCAACCACCGACCAATCTAAGACTGGCTCAAGAATCTTGATGCCCTAAGCTGCTCCCTCGTCCTATCTGACTTGGTAAAGTCACTAGGCATTACCCTAGATAAGAACTTGTCAATGAAGGACCACATCAAAAACTCTGCAAAAGGTATGCTTTACCCACTAAAACACCTCGAGAAAATGTAAACTTTCATTCCCCAGGATGATCTCAAGACAATAGCCTAAAAGCAGCTCAGGTAACCTATATTGAAAAAACCTACCGCAGACAGCGCTGACCTTAACAACTTCCACCCTATCTCTAACATCCACACTCTCACCAAACTCCTAGAAAAATCTGTCCAATTGCAACTCTGTGCTCACATCGAAAATTTCCATCTCCTGGACCAACATTAATCTGGCTTTCGTAGTGGGCATAGCACGGAATCGGCTCTCACTCACGGTATGGATGACATTTTGAAAATGCTTGATCAAAATGAATTGTGCCTACTTATCCTCCTTGACATTTCCTCTGCATTTCACACTGTTAATCATGACAACCTCCTATCCATTCTTCAGCACAGGATGGGCCTGTCTGGGCCAGTGTTGCAATGCTTCTCGTCTTTCCTCCATCACAAATCCCAAAGAGTGAAGGCAAATTCCTCTCTCTCCCAGCCATCTCCAGTATCCATGGGTGTCCCCCATGGGTCCGCCCTATCTCCCATACTCATCAACTTGTTCTTGGAACGATTAGCTAATGCACTAAATTCCATGAACATTCTCTTCCATATGTATGCGGATGACACCCAACTATATCTGAAAATCTCCTCCCTGGATAACATCACCTCACTCAACACTACCCTACTGACTACTCAAACGTGGTTAACTGGTTAACTGTGAACCACCTCCTGCTCAACGCCTCCAAAACAGAAAACCAGAAGCGTCTTTCTTTAGCTCACTCCATGGAGTCCAGAAGTGACGGTCGTGAGGAGACCATTGCATTTGCCTCCAAGACTCTTCGAGGTGCTGAATGCACTAACTTCACCATTGAGAAAGAGGCCTTAGCCTTGTGGTGGGATGTTCAGTACTTCCAAAACTTTCTGTGGGGAAACGAATTTGAACCGATCACAAGCCCTTAGTTGACCTAAGGGTGGTGGGAGGGCCACCCCACGGATAGCTAAATGGCAGTACAGATTACAAGAATTTAATTATCATTTGGTGCATATGGCAGGTGTAAAAAAACACATAGCTGACTGTTTATCCCGGCGACCCTCATTGAGAACATCAGTGAGTCTCCTGTGGATGATCTTAACATAGTGTGTGCTGTTGGTGCTGTTGTGGACACTGTGAAGGGTGCACTGTCTTAGCATGAGTGGTTGCAAGCTGTATCTCAGGATGATGACCTCAAGCTGGTTGTTGATTTTGTAGCACATGGTTGGCCTATCAAGAAGGATTTGCCTCCTAAATTAATTCCTTTAAAAAATGTTGGTGAAGAGTTGTTGTAAGAAAGTGGCTCTGCATATACTGAACCAAAGTATGGTACAGTGTGCACAGAGTCCACAGTCCCCAGAGGTATGGCAAAGGCTAAAGTTAGATATAACCTTACTTTCTAAAGTGGTAGCTTGGTCGAGCAGTAAGGCAGTTTCAGAGGACAGTGTAAAGAATGTGTTGTACACACTCAGTCAGCAAATGGTCTCACTCACTCAAGCACTGAACTCTAGGCCAATGTTTTGTATAAAAATATATAATTGTACTATTTTAGAACCAACAAGGTATCGAAATATACTTTCTCAGAATGAGTTACTTTAGTTAAGTACTTTTCAAATAGGCAATAGACTTTTGAGTACAATATTTACAATTGTTGCAATAGGCAACACAATTTCAAACACAATATGACATTGAGATCATTGGGAATTTCTAGTTAAATGCAATTAGTTACTTTATAGATTACTTTTCTAACCACAGGACTGGATCCTAGATTCATTCCTGGGACATCTCTTGTAAACAATTGAGTAAAAGTGTTTAGGATACAGTTGTGATTTTTAAGGAATATTATTGTATTTTAAAAGTTAACACAGAAACTTATTTTTTTAGTTCAAATCGTTTTTATTGAGAGTAAACAGAAGGGCAAACAATATAGTACAATAAAAGAAGAAAAGGTGATGGCAGTAGACATAATGCAAATTCCAATGAAGCAAAAACATGACGATAGTGATGCTAGCATTATACAGGGACCATAGTCGTAAAAAATAAAAGTATTATGACGGCACAATTAGAAGAAGCAATAACAACAGTGGCAATAATAAAATAATGATGACAATAATGATTGATAGTGCTCTAGCGCTAACTGAGATTAGACTCAACGAAGAAATTCATTTAGCGTTAGACACAGAAACATTTTTACATAGAATCACCAATGTTATCCTATGGGAGGAAATTCACTTAGCAGGTAAGTAGTGTTATCGTTACTTTTTCTTACTCAGTGTTGGATCCTAGATCCAGCACTGGTGCATCTCCTGTAAACAATTTAAAGAATACGTTTATGATATAACGGGGATTTTTTTAATGAATACTTGTAAGTTTCAAAAATCGACACTTAGAATCTTTTTCAGCAAAAACCAGGCAAAGTTATCCTATAGAAGGAAATTCAAGTTACTGGTAAGTACAGATAGGATTACTTTTCAGGGTCAGTGCTGGGCATCAAGATCCAGCACTGGGGTCACTCCTGATAACAGGTGAGTATTTTCGTTTTCGTGATTCGCCTGATTTTAGATGAATATTTTAAAGTTTCAAAACTCCACACTCCACAGTAAATGGTTTGCATTGGAAAATGGCATTTGCTAACATGCTTAGGGCAGTCAGGACTACCCCTTATATCAGTACTAGCATGTCCCCCTTCACTCTTCTCAGGGGGAGAGTTGCAGGTTCCAAGTTAAACAAAGACTGGATGTCTAAAAAAGCTGTTGTCGTATCGCCATGCCTGTCCTGTCTGCAAACCAGGACCAGGCATGGCAGGAAGAGGAGGAGCGTAAGGAGGGGCAGGCAGTGCGCGCTGAGACGCAATAAGAATAAAGACAAGTCTAAACTCCCGCTGGTGTCCCAGTCTCATTCAGTGCGGGCCGGCGGGAACGTGAAACTGGCGACGAGGGTGAGATTGAGGTACCTCCCCACCCTCGATCCTGACATTCTGCAGACGCGGAACACTATCACGTGCTACTGCGAGTGGAGAGCGGAGTGCCGTTACTGTCAGCCAGAACAGGGTCACTATCGAGGTGAGAGCGCGAGGGGTAGCCAGAGCGCTGACTCAGCACCTTGTCCCTGCCAATAGCTCAAGAAAGTCTGGGGGACAGAAATCAAAGCTGATAGCAACCCAAGAGAGCACTCTGAAGATAGGAGGCAGGAGTCACTACGGCGGCCATCTTGCGGTCAGGCATTTTCCACAGATTGAGCTTGACTCCCAGTGTAGTGGCCATTTTGAAGTCAGGCACCACCAGGAAAGCACCTCAGAGCCTACCGAAAGCACGTCTGAGACCCCTAGACGCCAGTGGGGTCATTGAAGCACGGATTGAGGTCATTCTAAAGTCAGGCGCCACCCGATAAGCACATCAGAGCCTGCAGAGAGTGCGACTGAGGCCTCTAGACGCCAGTGAGGTTCACTGAAGCACGGAGTAAAGCCACAGACGCTCTACCATGTCTACATAACCTGACTCATCGCAACCGGCGGCGACCAGCTCTGCCCCTGGACCAATGGTCATGGGAGTATCATTCTTGCATCCTCCTGAACCCCTAATACTGATGCCTGGAAACAGTATGGGCCCCAAATGGAAGAGTTGGCTTGAAGATTTCGAGGATTTCATGAAGGGCTCACATGTCCAAAATCCTGACCAACAACTCTTCGCACTGCGAAATTTAGTGGGCAAAGACGTTGGACAAATCATCAAAGAACTGCCCCCAGCTAATGCAGCATCTTATGATGATGTGAGAGAGGCCCTGAACAGAAAGTTCCTTGACAAGCGGAACGTCGACGATGAGCGATACACGTTCAATCTAACATCATAGGAGCGAGATGAGCCCATGAGCGATTTGATCTCCCATCTCAAACATCTGGCTCGCTACTGCGAATTTGACAACTTCAGCACGGAAGACGCGCTTCACCTACGCATCATTGATGAATGTCAGTCGGAATCACTACGCGGTCGATTATTAAAAAAGCACTACTCTTTTGAAGACATAGAAGAACTCACCCGCATAAACGACCAAGCGGAAGAGCATGCAAAGAAGATGGAAGCCAGCAAAATGGAAAAAACTGAGAAAAGAGACCAGGCTCTCCTTGTGCAATCACGCACTGAACCAAGATGTCGCCCAGACCATCAGCAGTCTGGAAGATCCAAGAAATAATTTCATGCAAGGTCACCTCGCAATGGAAACCGAAGCAGTCATTCCCGAAGACAAGCATTGCAGTGCTATCAGTGTGGGCAAGCCTACCCTCATAAGGGCCCATGCCCTGCCATCGGCCAAAAATGCCATTGATGTGGGAAAGTCAACCACTTTGAAGCTGTCTGCCAAACCCGTCGCAAGGACACAGGACTAGTTCAGCGAAGCACAGGGTCACTTCACCATGTCAGAGCTGCGCAAGGGAGAAGAGATCGATCAACGAGTTTGTCAAGATCCAGCACCCAGTCCCACAGCTCATATCGATCTCGCAGGTCGACGTCCAGAGAGTCATCTGCACTCATTCCGATATCGCAAGACAGTGACGAATATGTATACATGGTGGCAGATCCAGACAGGCTAAGAAAATGCCCACGGTTAGACATTCAGATGGGAAGACACTCTACCAAGTTCGTTCTAGACACAGGCGCATCACTTAACTACATTTCGGCCACCGAGTATCAGAAAATGAAACCAAAACCAAAACTGGGGCCCGCCGCAGTACGAGTCTACACATGGATGTCCAGCGAACCACTGCCATGTCTGGGACAGTTTCCCACAACACTGACATACAAAGACAGAACGATTCAGGCACACATTAATGAGCAAGTTACACCAGTGGCGCAGCATCACAGGAAAGTGCCATTTCACTTGCAGCAAGCAGTGTATGACGAACGTCAGGAACTACTATGAGCCTACATCCTAGAACGTTCGACTTGCCCCACCCCATGGGTATCGCCAGTAGTGGCCAAGAGAGGACAAGTATACAAAGTACGCTTGTGTGTTGATATGCAGGCCCCAAACACAGGCATTGAAAGGGAGCGGCATCCAGGACCCCACATCAGTGACATGATCACCCGCCTGAACGGAGCGACTGTTTTCTCAAAACTGGATCTCAACGAGGGGTATCACCAACTGGAGCTGCACGGCAAATCAAGATATATCACCACGTTCACTACACACCAAGGACTTTTCCGATACCAGCGCTTAACTTTGGGATCTCGTCTGCGGCTGAGATTTTTCAGGAAGCTGTCCGGCGAGTAATACAACACATCCCGAACGCATTCAACTACAGTGACGATATCCTGGTATTTGAAGAGACTCGGAAAGACCATGACAAGGCATTAGACTGGGTGTGCCATGCCCTTCTGGATGATAACCTCGCAATAAACAAAGACAAGTGCGAATTTCACAAATCAACCCTAAAATTCTATGGACACATCTTCTCAAAGGAGGGCATGAGACCAAACCCTGAGAAAGTATCAGCCTTATCTGACACCTCACAACCACAAGACGTTAGCGATGTCCATTCATTCCTGGGCATGGCTAGCTACTGCGCCCAGTGCATCAAAGGCTATGCAACCATCAGCTACCCACTATGAGAACTGACATGACAAGGACAGAGTTTTCACTGGTCAGACAAGTGTGAACAAGCGTTCAATGAAATTAAGACTGCTGTGAGCTCAGCCATCAACTTGGCATACTTTAACCCCAAACGGAAGACGGAAACCATGGTAGACACCAGCCCGTTGGGCTCGGCGCCATTCTGGCACATTACGATGACGAAGAAGATCAACGCCACATCGTTGCATATGCCAGTCGCAGTCTCACCGACACGGAAAAAGCATACTCCCAACCGGAAAAAGAGAGCCTGGCGGTTGTATGGGCATGTGAACATTTCCACCTTTTCGTCTATGGCAAGTATTTTAACCTTTGAAGTAGCAGTCCCAAGTAACCTTAGGCTGTCCCCTTGGGCTAAGGTGAAGGGTGCTGTGTATCCAGCCAAGTTCATCCAAAAATAATAACTGTATTTGCTTTTTAAGTTCGTTTTTATTCACATCTTTTTTTATCAGATGTAAATGGAAACTTCAATTCCCATAATGCAGTATTTTCACTTATGCATCCTTGTTTGTGTTTCTCCCTCCCAATGCATTTCGGCTTGATAAGCCTTCATCAGGGGAATATCTAAAACGTAAAATCAAATGTAGCATGTTTATTATAGCGTTCAAGAATCACCGATGTTGTTACCACCATGTGTGTTTAGGATGGACCGAGTGAATGTTAGTTGAATGTGTTCCTAACTATTATGTCAAGTATCATGTGCATTTACTTTTTACACGCTTTGTGCTCCCCATGTAGTCATACAAAATAAAAATAAAATGTGACCGTCTCTATTGTACTTAAGATCGTTAATGGCAGTTATTAGTGAAATTTAACATGCTTCTAAGACAGTGCTGAGTAGGCATGTGACGCTCATTACGGCTATGATCTACTGCGCAATAAGCCTACAAGTTAATTAGTTCTTTCCGGAATCTGCGGCGCGGTAACGCTCCCGCCTGGTTCATAATGTGTAATGGCTATCACGGGGATAGATGTTTATGGGCTTGTTCTTACATGCTTACGTCGAAACGCAGTTGGTACCCACGTGATTATTAAAGGGACACCGACGTGTTTTGTCAATAAAGATATCGGGCAGATTTATGAGGCCGTGGCGCCTCTTTGCGCCGCAATTGGGTCACTTTATTTGACGCAACTGCTGTGCAAACAATGCGCCCTATTTACAACGTGACGCATCTAGGAGATGCGTCACGTTGTAAAGCACTGCGCCATAAGGAGGCGTTCCTGCGCAAGGGGGGGGCGTATCTGCGCATGAACGCCTCCTGAACGTGGCTGAGTGAAATCTATGAGATTTCACTCAGTCACTTTCAGGGCAATGCTGCGTCAAAACCCTGCGCCTGCTTGAAGCAGGCGTAGGTCTTGACGCAGCATTGTGCACATGGTGTACCCCCAACCCTTGCTGGAGCTGCGTCGCGCTTGCGACGCAACTCCAGCAATGCGCCACATTTCCGGCACAGATGCGTCACGCATCTGTGCCGTTTTTGCACCATGAGCTGTGGCGCACTGTGGCGCACGTTAACTGGCGCATCCCTGGGGATGCGCCAGTTAACATAAATCTGCCCCTAAGTATCTATGAAAAATCATCATGTGTTCTAAAATTTTTCTTAAAGCATAAACATGTGTACAAAAAAGGATACTTTCAACATACAAAATCATACAATGTGATGAAGGCTCATTCATGTTAATACGTAAACAATAATAGCAATATTATCTGTATCCTCTTCCTGGATAGAAATGATAGACCCATGCTAGATGTCCAATGGGTATATGCTGGAAATTCCAAAATATGTCAAAAACAAAATGGTGCAGATAAATTGTGGCATCTCTGTATCTATAGTTAGCATAAACATTCGACCTGTTCATTCAAACCATAAGGCCTCAAGGTACTCAAATGGTAGATCCAATAGTTATCTCTTTTCAATAGGTTATTTTTGTGGTCAACTCCTTCCACCCTCTCAACAATTTCCAAAACTCAGGCTTTCAGTTGGCTAGTTTGATATTGTGCTTCCACGAAGTGAGTGGCTACCGTCAAATTGCTCATTTTGGTTCCTATATTGCTTTTATGCTCATTCACTCTGACTTGTAGTTCGTGTTCAGTTTGGCCAACATATACTTTCCCGCAGGGACACTTGAGCATGTAGATGATGTTGGTGGTGTCACACGTGGTGTTTACTTGTAATGGAATTGTATGTCCTTTCATTGGGTGGGTAATGAAACCTCCTCTGATGATATTGTGACAATTGTTGCAGTTCCAACAAGGTGTCATGCCATTGTATTGTTTTTTATCCGTTCTTTTATTGTTTTTTTTTTAGCATTTCTCCTAGATTTTTGGACCTACTGTAAGCGAACAATGGCTCTTGTTCAAAAATGTTTTTAAAATCAAGTTCCATCTTCAATAAATGCCAATGTTTTTTTAATTATTTGCTTGAATAGACCACTCATGATAGAATACTTGCTTACCACGGTTATTCTCTCTTTCTTGATGGTGGACTGAGGTGTAAGTAAGTTTTCTCTTGTTTTTTGTCAGTACGATCCATGGCTTGTTTCAATATATTTTCTGGATATCCTCGTTGTTTGAAGCGGGTTATCATCTGTTCGGTTTGTTCTGTTTGTTTGGTAGGTTCCAAGACTACTCTCTTGACCCTTAATAGTTGAGAATACGGTAGGTGCTGTATAAGTGGTTGAGGATGGAAACTTTTATATCTTAAGATGTTATTTCTGTCGGTTGGTTTCCTATAAAGGTTTGTTTCAAACCCTGTGTCTTGCTTAGTGATCTTTACATCCAGAAAGTGTATGACGTTGTCCTGAATTTCAAAAGTGAATTGGATTCTTTCATCAATGGTGTTTAATTGGGTAATTTGAGTGATTAATGTATCCTTTGTGCCTCTCCCTAAGTTGAAGATATCATCTATGAAGCGCAGGTATAGTAACGTCTGAGCTTTCCATATGTCGTTTGACAAAAAATTGTTTTTCTTCGAAATCGCTCATGAAGATATATGCGTATGTTGGTGCTGCGCAATTACCAATGGAAGTTCCACTCTTCTGTAGGTACAAGGTATTGTGCCATTGAAAATAACTATGCATGAGGGTAAATTTCAATAATTCCATAAGGAAAACTTTCATGTTATCCTGATATTCTGTGTTCAATAGTGCTTTTTCTACTGCCTCAATTCCTTGCTGGTGGCCGATTGATGTATATAGTGATTTGACATCAATTGTGCATAGTACTATGAGTTGTTCTTCTATGATGTTTATGGTTTGGAGTTTGTTGAGAAAATCTGTGGTGTTTTTTAAGAAAGATCTCATTTTCACCACACATGGTTGTAAATACCTGTCCAGAAACTTCCCAACCGGTTCATGCACGCTTCTTCTGGTGGATACTATTGGGCAACATGGTGGTCTGAGAGGATCCTTATGTACTTTCGGTACCATATAAAAGCTGGGACTTGTGGGATTTTCCTGAATTAAATATTTCTTCACCTTTTCATTAATCACTCCTTCTTCGACTGCCTTCTGTACAATTTTCTCTAATGTGTTTTTGATTTCCATGGTTGGGTTAAAATAAAGCTCATGTAGAGATTCTCATCCTCTAGGGGATTCTTCACTTGTTCTACATATTATGACCGGTTCAATAAGACTAGGGCACCGCCTTTGTCTGCTTTTGACAAGTAACTTGGTTGTTGCTTGCTATAGATCGCACTATTCCGTATTCTTTGGCTGTGAAATTTTGCAATTTATGCTTTTTGTTGACGTTCAATTTGGATATATCTTGCTTGACTATCTGTTCAAACAGATCCAAAGTTTTATGACTTATGGGAGCCATATAAGTGCTGGTTTCTCTTAGTCCTTTTAATTGATCTTCTTCTTCTACTCTTTGTTCTGTTATGACGTTGTCGAAAAAGTGGCGTTGTCTCAATTTCCTCATCAGTTTAAAAAAACTGATGTTTAATTCCAATGAGTTCGTGTGAGCTGTGGGTACAAATGATGTTCCTTTTGGAGTACTCGTAGTTGTTCTTCATTAAGATGGTAATCAGAAATATTAATGACTAGGTTATTTTCTAGGTTCCTTTCTTGGTCTTGTCCTTCTTTGCTGTGACATTCCTTGTTTGAGGGGGTCCTTTTTCTTTCCCCTTTATTTTTTCCCCGCCGGTGTCGTCCTGGTCTTCCGGCTGTTCCTAAAAAAGGAACCGTAGTTGATGTACTTACCTCTACTTGTGGACCTTGAGTGATATTTTCACGTGGCCTAATTCTGGATGAAGAGTCACTATCCGTAGAAGAAGTGTCTGTGTTGGTGGTGTAGGGTTTATTTTGCCTTTTTATGGCGTAAATCTCCGCCCATGTATACACTTCTCCTAATTTAAAATCAATGGTATCCCTTCCTTGGCATGGCTAGCTACTGCGCCCAGTGCATCAAAGGCTATGCAACCATCAGCTACCCACTATGAGAACTGACATGGCAAGGACAGAGTTTTCACTGGTCAGACAAGTGTGAACAAGCGTTCAACGAAATTAAGACTGCTGTGAGATCAGCCACCAACTTGGCATACCTTAACCCCAAACGGAAGACGGAAATCCTGGTAGACGCCAACCCCGTTGGGCTAGGCGCCATTCTGGCACAATACAATGACGAAGAAGATCAACGCCACTTCGTTGCATATGCCAGTCGCAGTCTCACCGACACGGAAAAAGCATACTCCCAACCGGAAAAAGAGAGCCTGGCGGTTGTATGGGCATGTGAACATTTCCACCTTTTTGTCTATGGCAAGCATTTTAACCTTACCACCGATCACCAGGCTCTGACAACTATCTTCGGCAACCCCCGGGCGAAGATGCCTCCGAGGATTGAATGGTGGGGGATCCTCCTGCAGGAGTACACATATACCATCATCCACAAACCCGGGAAGGCGGAAAACCCAGCGGACTACATATCACGACATCCCCAAGCAGTGACGCGAGCACGGCCTTCAGTAGCAGAAGAATATCTCCATTTCGTCATCAACCAAGCATGCCTGCCTGCCGTCCCACTAGAAGCCATCATAGAAGCATCTGCAAAAGAAGCCACGCTACAGAACATCATGCACCGTGTCCGCATCAATTCATGGAGATACTTTGAAGAACCAAATACAAATGACGCCATCAACACACAAGAACTCATGGCAATCAAACATGTTAAAGACAACCTCTCCATCAGCACCAATGGTCTGCTACCAAGGGACAGGAGGATCTTAATTCCCCACCAGTTGAGGCAAGGCACTGTCAACCTGGCACACAAAGGACACAGAGGAGTGGTAGCCACAAAGAAGGCACTGCATGAACGTCTCTGGTTTCCTTCACTTGACCAGGTGGTATAAACCACATTACAAGACTGCTCACACTGCCAACTAGTTTGGCAAGAAGAACCACGGGCCCCTCTACAGATGTCAGATCTCCCAGATAGTGTGTGGCAACACGTGGCAGATAATTTCTTTGGCTCGCTGAAATCAGGGAAGTACATCATTGTCATCATGTATGAATAATCTCGATTCCCCATCGCTCACCAAATCTCGTCCACTAAAGCAGCTGCTGTCATACCAGTCATTGATGAAGCATTTGCCACATGGGTAATCCCTACAGTTGTAAAGACAGACAATGGACCACCATTCAACCGACAGGACTTTGCAGAATTTGCGAGACATCTAAACTTCAATCACCAAAAGATCACTCCCCTGTGGCCTCAGGCTAACGGAATGGTGGAGCGATTTATGGCCACTATAAAAAAGACAATGCAACAAGCTGAACTAGCTCATCGGGACATTCAGCCAGCCCTAAATGAAGTGTTACGTGCATACAGGACAATGCCACACAGCACCACTAACCAATGTCCTGCCATCCTGGTGCTGGGGCGAATCCCACGCACTCGGATACCAGTCGCGGACACTATCACACAATCCAGATTCACGAATTCGGACCATGAGACACTGGTAGGACTTGATAGAACCAAGAGGGCAAAAATGAAGGAATATGCGGATCACCGCAGGCATGCCAAGACGTCTGGTATCCGAGAAGGCGACTGGGTGCTAGTAAAGCAGGAAAGGAAAACCAAGGCTGATAGCCGCTACTGAGCTCAGCCACTACAAGTAAGAAGAAAGGGACCATGATCACGGCAGAATCCGGAGTCAAGAGAACAACAAGAAATGTGTCACACTTCAAGAAGTGTAATCCTACAGTATATACTCGGGCTCGAGATTCTTGTAAAAAGTGCGGCCACATCTACCTTCTCCCATTTCAAAATAATGCTGTTAGATCTACTTATTATTGGTTTGGAGAAATTATTGCCGTTTTGGGACTTGGATGCTGGCCATGACAAAGCACTAGACAGGATTGCATGATCGCTAAATTCGATGAAAAAGGTTTTAGGTGTTGAAAGCCTTAAGCTTAGGGACTCAGATGAAATGATGTAATCTAATGTAGAGAGGTATTTACCTCTATGAAAGGTAGAGGAAAAGGACCCGGTATGTGGGTCTTTGACATTATGAATTACAAGTTGCTATTCATTAATATAGTATTGAGCGCGTTCCTGTGAATATCATGATGGAAATGGGCAATGCATTAATTTTTGTGCTCCAAAATTCTGTATAACTCTGCAGAGGTTTGGGAACAGGGTTTCAGATTAAAATCACCCAACCAGATTACATGTAATATCTTATGGTGAGACTCCACCAGTTCCTCTAACATGCCATCTAGAGACTGGGGAACCACCTCTAGATCTAAAAAGTTGTTGTTATAATAGTTTATCAATAAAAAGCCCCAGGGCTGCAGGTCCATCAATCACCAATATATGAAAGTTTGGGGATGTGTTTATAAAAGTCAGAACTTTAAATTCCACCACATTAGAGATCAGTGTTAACAAGCCCCCCTTGACCTGCCCCCTAAATGTGGAGATGCCAAAGTTTGAAAAGATCTATACCCGTCAATGTGAATTTGATTCATCTCCCAGGTTTCTTGAATGGAATTATTTGGTAGGTAGCCAAAAAAGACAACCATTCCCTGCCCTGTTATCGCGCTTACTATTATATCCAGCTATATTCCATGTTGCCAGAGAATACAGTAGGTTCTGTGCATCCCTGCAAGGGGATGAAGAAGTCTGGTGCGTGTGAGCTGTTGTATGTAAATCGGTATAGCCCTGCTGTTCGTTTCCCTCCTGTGAGAGAAGGGAGGTGGCCATTATGCACACCTACGGACTGGGTACCGGAGATTGGCAAACTATCACCCGGATGTAAATCGCAGGAATCCAAACCTGCTAGGGGGCAAATCTGTTAGAGGTAGAATATTGTGCTGTATTAATCATAAGGTTTCCATGCCCTTGTGGGAGGCGATCTAACGGTATGTACTGGACCCCACTTGAGTGTTAAGTAGGTGGTTTGTAGAAGAAACCCAAGAGTGCACTGACAATCCTAGTGGTAGTATGAGGACTGCCTATAGGTTGTGAAAGTAGGTCGCTGACTAGTTGTGGATTGTCAAAGTTTAGAACCACACAATTACCCTCGTAGGTTTTAGAAGAGGGGCCCACCCAAGAGGTTCTCTGTACCATTAGCAGATGGTGGATTCCTTTTGAGAGGAATTGAGAGCAGGGATGTTTAATAAGACTAGCACGTATGGAGTGGCATCAGGGGGGAATCTTGGTTAAATTGTTCAGAGTATGCCTGCGTAAAATCTGTCTGAAACTGGGTAACATGTCTTTGGGGGTTGTTTCCAGACCCCCTAGGAGAAATAGAAATGTCCAGGCTGTTCACAGGTTCTGGCGGGGGAAGTATTACAGGTAAAGGGTCAGGAATGTGGGTCGGGTCACCTAGTAATGTTTGTGTTCCTCCTCTTTGGGATGACTCGGCTTGCGGGACGCCCCCTTGATTGGCCGTAACAAGGGGTCGTCCTGGCTGGGATCGGGAAGTGTTTGTGATAAGCACAGTGTGTACAGATTGCATAGGGTGAGGGGGGAGGTGGTGGATGTGCTGGAGCTTTACATTGGCCTAAGAGCCCATCATTTTTGTACTTGATATTAGCTAAACGAGATAGTATGGGGCTAATCATGGTGGAAAGTTCTGCACATAAGTCCTCCATAGTGGGCGTCAATTGCTGGGTTACATGAGGTTCAGTGCTGGACCGGGTCCTTGTTGGGGAGAGGATTTCCTAGTTTTCTTGGCTCTAGTAGTTGAAAGTTCTTTGGTTGGGCCTTTCTTCCTCTTGCCATTCAAAACCAGAGAGGGAAGGGAGTTGGTTAGAGTAGAGTTAATGGGTAGAGAAATAGAGTCAGTAAAAGATGTGGAGGCATTAGGTAAAGAATTACAAAGTTCGGGAACGCCCTGAGTAAAGTTCTGTATATGGGACTCAATAGCGAATTTGGCAACAATGGGTTGGCCAGTGGGGATTGCCGTAGTCCCAGGATTTGCGTTGTGCGCGCCATCCCCCAAAGACAGCCTACGCTCTGTAAGGGCTATCTCCCTAGAAATGGTGATAGTCACTTTGGTCAGAAAAGAATCAATAGTTGAAATCTTTATCTAAGAATTTGGAGTAGTAGCTGATTTTTTCTCACCCATCTTGAAGCGGGCGTTGGATGGCAGGTGTTAGAGGGATGGCCCAGCCCAGCCTCCTCCAGGCTCCGATGGGCATGGACAGCCCTGCCCGGGCACGTCCCGCGCTGCTGGACTACCAGAGTCTTAACACATTCAATGCTACGGTGATTCATCTTGGATAATGCACTCCCTTGAATCCCATTGTTCATGACGAGCTCAGCTCGTCATGAGCACACGACCAGTGTACTGCATGACAAGCTGAGCTCGTCATGAGCATGGAAGGGGTTAAGAGCGCGGCCCCAGAGGCAGAGGCTCATGGGATTCTGATCCCGGAGATTGTAGCCGGTAAGCGGAGCTGCGGTTGGTGGTACACAGGACTGCTGGCCTGCCGGCGTCTTAAGAGCGCGTCCCCAGATGCAGAGGCTGACGAGATTCTGAGTTCTGACCCCGGAGATTGTAGCCGGTAAGTGGAGCTGCCGTTGGCGGGCACACCAGTCAGCTGTCAGTTCAAACTTTATTTGGCTGGCATGGCAATTCCTAAAGCATCACTGGGTTACCATCCTGCCGCAGAGGGTCTTTCTCACAGAAGCTCGTGTCTTCGTCGTCCGGTGCCGTTACCTCTTTGCATCTCACCCTGGCTTGGAAGAGAAACCAGACCACGCCAACACTGGTCAGTGTCAGGCGCTGATCCTGGCTGCAGATGGGTGTTCATCCTGGTTACACTTCTGCCAATACAACACCCGTTCATTCTGGTTGCTCTACCGCCGATGCAACTCCTGTTGATTCTGGTTACGCTACCGCTAATGCAATTTCTTCTGGAAAGGGTGTTTGTCTGGAGCGCACCACTTCCAGGAAAATTCCTACCAGGGTAAGAGTTGCTCCAGTTAAGTTTCATGATTATGTTATGTATTGATTATGTTTTGTTTGTCCTGTTGATTAACATTTGTTTTAGTTACTTTACATTGTTATATTGTGAAGGAAGAGGGGTGTGTTGGGGATCTGGAAAGGGGGTTTGGGGGGGCAGCCGACCGCAGGGCGATTTGGGAGGGCTGCGGGGGGGTTTGGGTGGTTCTTAAGCAGAGCTTTCCAGAACTCGGGTTGGGCTGCATACTAGTAGGATTTTGCAGCCCAACCTATATAGGTCCTTGTCTCCGCCTCCCAGCCACCATTTTAGGTTTGGTGACCTGGTGGCTGGGAGGTTAGCTAGAAATTTTTGTAGTAATTTTTGTGAGTAGTGATTGTACATTTAGTGTTCTAATTTAGGGCTAGTGTATTCTACTAGTGTATTCTGCGTCTGTTGTCAGAAGCTGGCAGGATGGATCTGGTGATCGGGGGCGGCGCGCCTTCCGCGCCAGGACGCTGCTGGCGTTGCTGCAGCTGTGGCTGCGTGTTCCTCCCCTAAGAAGTGGCGTGCAGAGGGGGTAAGTGAACGGGGCCGCTCACGTACAAGGAAGCCTGCCCCATCTGTAAAAGCGCATGTGGGGGAAGGTGACGCTTCTGGTCTTTTGTGCGTTCCTCCATCTGCCGTGGGGGGGGCCTCGCTGGTGTTATCTCCGGCCGGGCGCGCAGCTAAAGGCGCTTGTGTGGTTGAGCACCCGGGCGTTTCTGGGGGTGCCCCTGCGGTCGCTGTAGGTCACAAAGGTAAAAGGTCAGTCAAGAAGCGCTCCGTTTCCCTTACGGAGCTTGAGCGGCGGGAGGGGCTTTGGGAGAGGGGAGGGGCGGCTGGGTAGCGGGCGGGGAAGTTCTTTCCTTTGGTCCTGAGGCTCCGGAGCAAGAAATCGTTCAGCGTCAGTGTGGGGGTGTGTCTGTCGGAGGCATTCCAGATGTAGTAGAATTTTGTGTGCCTGAATCGTTGGTTGGGCATTATGCACAGGCAGATAATGAGGTTGAAATGGTTGGGGGTGCTCAGGAGGGTGAAGGCTTTGTTAGTAGCCCCTTATTGTTTTCCAGGGAACCTTCGGAACATGAGGAAGTGTTGTCTGTGTTGGGTAGTTCAAGGGGGGAGGGGGAATGGGCTCACGTGGGGAAGGGGGTACAAGCAAAGGTGATTTTTCTGAGGTGAGTGAGGCACGGACAGGGGCTGGGGGGTCAGTGGCAGGGCTGTCAGCTGAGATCTGGTCCAAGGCACCTGTGGGTGGTTTCAGGAATTTTGTTTCCGGTGTGTTTCCATGTTTTGGTAGGGATTTGGAACATGTAGGTGGTTTTTCAGTAGGGGGGTTTCCAGAGGCTGTTCCTATTTGGTTTAGAAGGTGTGCGTGGCAGAGTTTGGGGAGCCAGGCCGTCTGGTTGGGAGCGCTTTGGGAGCATTTGTATGGATGGAGGTGAGGTGCAGGGGGATGGGGAAGAGCGGAGTTTTGCACAAGGAGGTCTTCTGAAGTGGCAGCAGCAAGGTTAGATTGGAGTGATGAGGAGGATGTGGTGCATGACTCACCTGTGAGGGCTGCACCTCTGAGGGCTACAGGCAGGGTTTTGTCGTTGGATAGGTTGCGAGGAAGGTCAGTTGGTTCAGTGGTTTTGCAGCGGCAAGGGGCAGGTGTTTTTATTGGAGAACCCAGCACACCAGTCCAAACTTTTTCTTTTCAGGTGGGGGATCGGTGCGGCGATCCGGACTCGGTAGGGAGTGGTCCAGCCCAGTTTCGCCGAAGTGAAGTGAGGAGAGAGCCTAGCGCGGCCCTCTCTGTTCCAACAAGGGACCACGTCGCGGTCAGCGCATGAAGCTCTGGCGCGACCTCGCAGGCCCCAACGAATAGCAGGTCTAGGTGGTCTACCTTACCGTCGGCTATGGAGCTTCAGAGTCAGGGCACGGCAGGGGTACAGGCGGGTACAGTCTGCTCCCCCTCCAGGAGGACATTTTTATCAATTTAAGCGTAATGTTGCTAATGACGGGTTGGGTAAGACCCGAGGTGTGGCTTTTGGAAATCTGGGGCTTCCGGCAATGGAGCCTGTGGAGTTGGACTATGACGAGGATAGTCCGGAGGAAGGGGAATTGCGAGAGATGGAAGGCCTCTCATGTGTCTCATAGTGTTTTTCAGGTTCCGAAAGTGGCACAGCCATCAAGGGAGAGACGAGAGCGTGGCCCATCAGTCAGGGCTCCTCGAGGACGGACCATGTTGGATTTTTCAGCACCACGGGCGGAGTCTGCAAGGGCAGTGTCTTTAGAGTCAGGTGAGAAGGCAGTTTCACAGGCCAAAACTAAAATGGTGTCTGTGGGGACAGAGGTGGAAGGCGTTGGAGGAGTTGAGAAGGGGATATTGTTGAAAGGAAGGTACGTGAAAGACACAGGTGTAGGAACGGATGACAGTATCTGGTCGGCGGGGGGTACAGTGGAAAGTGGTACATATACTGATGCAGGGGAGATTAAAGAGCCACTTTCCAGCAAAGAGTTGAAGATTAAAAAGCTGCCCTATATGGGAGTTACTAAACCTTTGGGCGCTCATTTAATGTTGGCAACAAAAGAGCGCATTTGGAAGGGTGAGTATGTGGAGATACTGAAGCTCCTCCAACGCAAGGTCAGGTCCAAGGAAGGTTCTAAGGAGGAGGAATATGAGTTGGCAAAACGCCCAAAAGTTCTATTGACTGTTGAGAATTGGACGGCACCTTTTCTAATTTATGCAAGCATTTACCGTGAGAAATTTCCAGAGCGCAGCGTTTCTATATTCAAATATATGGATGTGATCAGGAAGGCGCAGGTTACTGGAGGGGGGTTTGCATGGGCCCAATATGATGAAGAATTTAGGGCTCGGATGGCATGGGATCCAGAGGCAAAGTGGGGGGAGTTGGATACTGATCTCTGGCAGCATACATTGGGGGCAGCCTCGGGGGGCAAAACCATTTTAACAGCTAGCGGTCTGCCTTTAATTTATCGGCCCTTTCCGGCTAAGCTCACCCGGGGTGGGGTGGGAAGCAGTTCAAATGCACAGTCAGGAAATGGCGCTTGCTGGGACTTCAATAAGGGGTTGTGCGTTAGGGAATACTGTAGGTATAGGCATGAATGCTCAAGCTGCGGTAAGTGACACCCTCTGTTTATATGTTGGGGGCCCAAACCGCCAGGTGGACAACAAGGGAGTCTTTTGACTGGGTGTGAGTGTTTGATTGATTCAGATGCTCCGTCCATCACCACCCACTTTTGTACCGCGTTTGTCCGCCATAAGTGTGGCAGGGTATGCTCAGACGTGTGTCCCTTGCTCACTTTGCCACTGGATTCAAGCAAGCCGGGCTGAAGACGGCTGGAATGCCAGAAACCGGTCCTCGGAAGCTTGTTTCCGGTCCAAGGAAGACATGGCTTGGCAGTTCGGGCAGGACTGTTCCCATGAGGCACAGGGTCAGACTGATTTGCATATAGCCATGTCTGAACTGGGGTGGCAGAGTGGGCTAAAGAACGGTGATGGATTAAACCCAGATCTTTTGACTGGGTGTGAGTGTTTGATTGATTCAGATGCTCCGTCCATCACCACCCACTTTTGTACCGCGTTTGTCCGCCATAAGTGTGGCAGGGTATGCTCAGACGTGTGTCCCTTGCTCACTTTGCCACTGGATTCAAGCAAGCCGGGCTGAAGACGGCTGGAATGCCAGAAACCGGTCCTCGGAAGCTTGTTTCCGGTCCAGGGAAGACATGGCTTGGCAGTTCGGGCTGGACTGTTCCCATGAGGCACAGGGTCAGACTGATTTGCATATAGCCATGTCTGAACTTGGGTGGCAGAGTGGGCTAAAGAACGGCGATGGATAAAATCCAGATCTTTTGACTGGGTGTGAGTGTTTGATTGATTCAGATGCTCCGTCCATCACCACCCCCGTTTGTACCGCTTTGGCCGCCATAAGTGTGGCAGGGAATGCTCAGACGTAAGTCCCTTGCTCACTTTGCCACTGAATTCAAGCAAGCTGGGCTGAAGACTGCTGGAATGCCAGAAACCAGTCCTCGGAAGCTTGTTTCCGGTCCAGGGAAGACATGTCTTGGCAGTTCGGGCTGGACTGTTCCCATGAGGCACAGGGTCAGACTTATTTGCATATAGCCAGGTCTGAACTGGGGTGGCAGAGTGGGCTAAAGAACGGTGATGGATTAAACCCAGATCTTTTGACTGGGTGTGAGTGTTTGATTGATTCAGATGCTCCGTCCATCACCACCCCCTTTTGTACCGCTTTTGGCCGCCATAAGTGTGATAGGGTATGCTCAGACGTGTGTCCCTTGCTCACTTTGCCACTGGATTCAAGCAAGCCGGGCTGAAGACGTCTGGAATGCCAGAAACCGGTCCTCTGAAGCTTTTTTCCGGTCCAGGGTAGACATGGCTTGGCCGTTCGGGCTGGACTGTTCCCATGAGGCACAGGGTCAGACTGATTTGCATATAGCCATGTCTGAACTGGGGTGGCAGAGCGGGCTAAAGAACGGTGATGGATTAAACCCAGATCTTTTGACTGGGTGTGAGTGTTTGAGTGATTCAGATGCTCCGTCCATCACCACCTCCTTTTGTACCACTTTTGGCCGCCATAAGTGTGGCAGGGTATGATCAGACGTGAGTCCCTTGCTCACTTTGCCACTGGATTCAAGCAAGCCGGGCTGAAGACGGCTGGAATGCCAGAAACAGGTCCTCGGAAGCTTGTTTCCGGTCCAGGGAAGACATGGCTTGGCAGTTCGGGCTGGACTGTTTCCATGAGGCACAGGGTCAGACTGATTTGCATATAGCCATGTCTGAACTGGGGTGGCAGAGTGGGCTAAAGAACGGTGATGGATTAAACCCAGATCTTTTGGCTGGGTGTGAGTGTTTGATTGATTCAGATGCCCCGTCCATCACCACCCCCTTTTGTATCGCTTCTGGCCGCCATAAGTGTGGCAGGGTATGCTCAGACGTGAGTCCCTTGCTCACTTTCCCACTGGATTCAAGCAAGCCGGGCTGAAGACGGCTGGAATGCCAGAAACCGGTCCTCGGAAGCTTGTTTCTGGTCCAGGGAAGACATGACTTGGCAGTTCGGGCTGGACTGTTCCCATGAAGCACAGGGTCAGACTGATTTGCATATAGCCATGTCTGAACTGGGGTGGCAGAGTGGGCTAAAGAACGGTGATAGATTAAACCCAGATCTTTTGACTGGGTGTGAGTGTTTGGTTGATTCAGATGCTTCGTCTATCACCACCCCCTTTTGTACCGCTTTTGGCCGCCATAAGTGTTGCAGGGTATGCTCAGACGTGAGTCCCTTGCTCACTTTGCCACTGGATTCAAGCAAGCCGGGCTGAAGACGGCTGGAATGCCAGAAACCGGTCTTCGGAAGCTTGTTTCTGGTCCAGGGAAGACATGGCTTGGCAGTTCCGGCTGGACTGCTCCCATGAGGCACAGGGTCAGACTGATTTGCATATAGCCATGTCTGAACTGGGGTGGCAGAGTGGGCTAAAGAACGGTGATGGATTAAACCCGTATCTTTTGACTGGGTGTGAGTGTTTGATTGATTCAGATGCTCCGTCCATCACCACCCCCTTTTGTACCACTTTTGGCTACCAGAAGTGTGGCAGGGTATGCTCAGACATGAGTCCCTTGCTCACTTTGCCACTGGGTTCAAGCAAGCCGGGCTGAAGACGGCTGGAATGCCAGAAACCGGTCCTCGGAAGCTTTTTTCCTGTCCAGGGAAGACATGGCTTGGCAGTTCGGGCTGGACTGTTCTCATGAGGCACAGGGTCAGACTGATTTGCATATAGCCATGTCTGAAGTGGGGTGGCAGAGTGGGCTAACGAACGGTGATGGATTAAACCCAGATCTTTTGACTGGGTGTGAGTGTTTGATTGATTCAGATGCTCCGTCCATCACCACCCCCTTTTGTACCAACAAGGGAGTCAGACAGGTACAGGTGTTTCAGGATCAGCTCAGCAGTTTCAAGGGGGCCGGGGAGGTAGAGGAGTGTACGGCTCTGGGCCAAAGGGCTCATACACCAGTTAAGCTGCCGCATTTACAAAGGGCCCTCCAGGATTATGAGGATGAGGGTGTGAAACAGAAGCTTTTGGAGGGATTTCAATTTGGTTTTCGGTTGGGTCACTTGGGGCCAAGGCAGAGGCGTTGGGCGGACAACCTGAAGTCTGCATCTGAACATAGTGCGGTGGTGAGGGAGACATTGAGTAAAGAAGTGCGTGAAGGACGGATGGCAGGCCCTTTTAATGACTGGCCGATCCATGATTTGATAATTTCACCCATTGGAGTGGTACCTAAAAAAGAGCAAGGGCAGTTCAGACTTATTCAACATTTGTCGTGGCCGGAGGGGTCTTCTGTAAATGATTTCATTGACGAGGAGGCTGCTTCAGTATCATATTCCTCAGTTGACGCGGCCATGTCACTTGTTGTGACAGCGGGCGCAACTGCAGAGATGGCTAAGTGTGACATTAAGTCTGCAATTCGGCTGCTTCCAGTCCATCCAGATGATTGGAGTCTTCTGGGTATCCATTTTGAAGGGAAATGGTACGTGGACAAAGCATTGCCGATGGGTTGCTCCATTTCATGTGCTCTATTTGAATGTTTCAGCACTTTTTTGCAGTGGCATTTCACCCACCACTCTGGTCATTTACTGGTAACGCACTTTTTAGATGATTTCTTTTTTGTTGGTTCCCCGGGCTCCGCGGAGTGCCAGGCAGCGCTGGACACTTTCCATGGGCTCATGGAGGATTTGGATGTGCCTTTGGCTCCTGAGAAAACAATGGGTCCTGCCACAGTATTGTCATTCTTGGGCATTGAAATTGATTCAGGGGCAATGCGGGCTCGCTTGCCGGAGGACAAGAAAGTGAAGCTGCTGGAATTGTTGAGTGGTATGTTGTCAAAACAGAAAGTGAAGGTGAAAGAAATTCAAGTTTTACTGGGGCACCTTAACTTTGCGTGCAGGGTGATGAGAGCGGGAAGAACTTTTTGTCGAAGGTTGGGCAGGGCTCTGTCTGGGCAGCATTTGCCTCACCATCGTGTACGACTGTCAGCGGGTGTCAAAGAAGATCTGCGGATGTGGGCATTTTTCCTCACTTCCTTTAATTGTGTGCCATTGGTCAGAGAGGTGGATTTTCAGTGGGATGTGCAGATGTTTTCAGATGCTGCCGGTAGTGAAGGTTTTGGCCTCTACTGGAATGGGAGATGGTGTGCGGAGCAATGGCTGAAGATTGGTGGAATGGTGGAAGGAGTATCACATTTCTTGAGCTTTTTCCTTTACTGGTGGCATTGACACTTTGGAGGGAGGATCTGGCACACAAAAAAGTCCTTTTCCGTGTTGACAACATGGCGGTGGTTGAGATTGTTAACCGGCAGTCGGCCAGCGATGAGCAAGTATTGAAACGGATGGGAGTCTTTGTGTTGGGTTGTTTGAAGCATGACATCACTTTTCGAGCCTTGCACATTCCCGGTGTGGGCAATGACATAGCGGATGCTTTGTCTCGTCGCAGTGGGGGAGATTCCGTGGACTGGCCAGGGAGGCGGACAGATCACCGACCCCAATGCCGAGACATCTGTGGCACGCAGGCAACGTCAGGTATTTCAACTGGTGGTATGGTCTTTGTCTGTGTCCACGCGTTCAACATATTCTTTGGCATGGAAGGAGTTTCTGGAATCAGGCGCATGCAGGCGTGAAGAGGTTTGGCGTTGTTCCGAGGATGTGATCCAGTTCATCCTGGACCTCATGGACAAGGGGCTCTCGAGAGTTACCATTGCTGGAAAGTTGGCAGGGGTATCCTTCATGGGTAAGCTTTTTTGGGGCTATTCTCCTTCGGCTGGTGAGATTAGCAAGAGAATGCTTGAGGGTTGGGCCAGGGAGCGGGGAGGTGCAAGAATGTCTAGGGCTCCTTTATCTTGGCAGACACTGGCTCGTTTATTGATGATTCTGTCCTCAGTTTGTAGGGACGAATTTGAAGTTTGTTTGTTTGCCATGTTGATGGCTCTCATGTTCTTTGGGGCTTTTCGGGTTTCAGAATTGTTGGGCTCCAAATCTAAGGGAGGAATTTGTTGGCGAGATGTTTTCTGTTCAGAAGAGGGTGTGCATGTGTGGCTTTCTAGCTCGAAGACTGATCAAAGGAAGTTGGGTAAAGGAGTGTGGTTGGAGGCGCGTTCACCAAGAATTACATGTCCATTGCTGCTGGCTCGCCGTTGGCGCACGCTTTTGGGGGGTTGCGATTGTGATCCTGTTTTTCAGCACATTAATAAGGCGCCTGTGACAGCGTATCAGTTGCGCATGGTTTTGCGTAAAGCTTTGCAGCAGATTGGTTTGGATGAGGACCAATACGGAACACACTCTTTTAGGATCGGTGCTGCGACGGAAGCGTTTATTAGGGGTTTGTCTCAAGGGGACATCATGAGGTTGGGGCGTTAGTCGTCTAACTGCTTTCAGCGATATGTGCGGGGCAACGTGGGGGAAGCGCATGCGTCATCCTCTTTTTCTTGAGTATTCATTGTTTTTTCTTTTACAGGTTCAGTTGCTGGGCCCGGTTCTGAAGTGGTGACGATTTGCATAGTGGGGCATTTGTTCGTCAAATGGGCACGAGTGCAGGCGGTTCAAAGTTATTTTGGAGAGATGTTAGGTTTCAATGATAAAATGTTCAACATTGTTTGGAAAGGAAAAGGGGGGATGCTTTGGAGGGAGCTGGTTCCATGTCTTAACACAGGAATGGCTGGGGGTTGCTGTCCGGATATTTTAGTCATCCGCTTGGGTGAAAATGATCTTGGTGCAACTAAGGGAGTGGTCTTGTTACGGGCAATGAAGAGGGACTTAGCTATTATTAAGGAGCGCTGGGCTGTTTGCAATGTTTTTTGGACGGAATTGGTTCTGCATAGGATTTGGAGAGGAGCGGTGAATCCTAGAGCGATTGATCGGGCCAGGAAGAAGGTAAACGCTGAGGTTTCTAGATTTGGCCGTCAGCTGGGTTTCGGAAGAGTGTCTCATAGAGAGTTACGTTTTGAGTCAGATTAATTTTTTAGGGATGATGGAGTTCACTTATCTAGAGCAGGAATGGACCTGTTTTTGTTGAAGTTGAGAGAAGTTTTGGCTAGGTCTTTGACCGTGCAGCGGTGAGTGATACTCGGCTCCCCTTCTTTTTTCCTACTGGGGGGGCAGAAAGGGGGGGTAGTGTGCTCCCCCCACCTTCCTGGGTGGCGGGGTCTAGTTGTTTCGGGGCAGTTTGTGTCAGATTTTGGTGATTAATCGTCAGGTTTGTGTTATCGGCAGGGAAAGGATAAGTTGGTCATTGGTTAACCGTTTATACGTTTTGGGGGGTTTGACAGAGGTGAAGGGGCAGGCATGTGATTGGTTAATGGAGGGCCTGGTATTTATAAGTTATTGGGGTTGATATGATGACATAACGTTTTATAATGATGATGTAATGTTTTATAATGTTGTTGTAATGTTTGAAATGTTGTATTGTATGGGTGGGGGAGGGGCTATGAAAATTTAGGGGAGGGGGTGGGGGGCGGGGTCAGGGTTATTTAATTATTTAGTGAGGTTTAGTTTTGGAAGGCTTTTGCCATGGTTTATATAATGCGCACCTGTTCCTAATAAAGCGGCCTTTTCCACATTCAAGTTTTCTTGGTCTGCTTTAACTCCCCCCCCCTCGCGCTCCCTCCCAAGGGGGCTTGGGGGGGGCAGCCGACTGCAGGGAGGTCCCCCCCCCCGGGCGATTTGGGAGGGCTGCGGGGAGGGTTTTGGGTGGTTCTTAAGCAGAGCTTTCCAGAACTCGGGTTGGGCTACATACTAGTAGGATTTTGCAGCCCAACCTATATAGGTCCTTGTCCCCGCCTCCCAGCCACCATTTTAGGTTTGGTGACCTGGTGGCTGGGAGGTTAGCTAGCAATTTTTGTCCCTCCCTCCCTCTCCAATTTTTTCCTTTAGTTTAACTTGGTTTTTCTCCCGTATTTCGTTTCGTCAAATTTTTCCCCTCTTTTAATATTTTTTCCCCCTCTCTTTTTACGGCTGGCAGTTTTGTTTGGAGCAGGGGTGCAGGGGATTTTCAGTTGTACTTTGTCGCTTGGAGCAGGTGCAGTGCGGGGTCTAGTTGTTTCGGGGCAGTTTGTGTCAGATTTTGGTGATTAATGGTAATGTTTGAAATGTTGTATTGTATGGGTGGAGGAGGGGCTATGAAATTTTAGGGTAGGTGGTGGGGGGCGGGGTCAGGGTTATGACCCCCTCCCAACGCTCCGTTCCCAGCTGTTCTCTGTTCATTGTGTTCCCTGCGAGGAACATAGAACGTACGGTTATGGCAGTTGCTGCCGGGGAGCTGCCATGACGGGACACAATGAAAGAGGTACTCTACTTACCGCCTGTGCACTTCTTTTCACTTATCAAAATCTATTGCAAGTTTTATCACACATACGGAAGTGGGAGCAGGTTTTTGGGAAAATCTTAATAACATAGCTCCCTTGTTTTTGTGGATAAAACTCTGGAGCCCCCCTTAGGCTAGTTTCTCCCTGGAAGTTTTGAAAGATTTAAGATTTGACCATTTGAATGCTATTTCATGGCTGGCTCATGTTAAAAAAGGCCTTCTTTCCCTAGGTTTGAGCGCACTCTTTAACTCTCCCGATAATATAGGTCCTCAGACCAAGGAGAGGGTCAAAATGATGTTTGCTTCACATCAAGAAGAGGCCAGGGTACTTAAGTCTCTGGGCTCTTGTACAAATATTAATTACATGCACATTTTAATGTCCCTGGTATTGATTCATATTTAACCTGGTTTGCCAACCTTCAACAGATTTTATTTGAAAATGCTGACATTAAATCTAATTTATCATTAAGTTGCTTTTCCCTTGGCTGGCTCTTGGGTTGGAAGCCTGTGTGACAATGTTTCAACCCATTCAGCTTTGCACTTTATATGTTGCACCTTGTATTGTTCGTTCAAGGTTACATTTTGACGACCTATCCATTTGCACAAGCATTTCACCTCACATTAAGAGGATTTAGGATATATCCAATATTTAGCATCCCCAGAAATTTGCACTGCTGCACTCAATTCTATTACTGCTGCTATGAAACTCAGGAGATTGTATGCATTGCAAAAGATTTGTATTCTGATTTTCACGTTTTAGAAACCTGGGGCCTCATTTATGAGGCTGTGCGTCACTTTTACGCCGCCGGTGCATCTCTTTTCGTGACGCGCCAGTGGCGTAAAAAATGCGCCTTGTTGCGCCATATTTACAAAGTGAAGCATCTAGGTATATGCGTCACTTTGTAAACCCCTGCGCCACATTATACCTGCGCCAGGTATAATGTATTCAAGGGGGCGTATTGACGCAAGAAAGGCCGTAGAAGTGACGCAGTGAAATCTATGAGATGTCACTGCGTCACTTCTAGGACGCCGTTGCGTCAAAATCTTGCGCCTGCCTCACAGCAGGGCTTGCCCCATGGGAAAGGACGCATTGCTGGAGTTGCGTCACTTTTGTGACACACTCCAGCAGTGCGTCACTTTTGCGCTTACAGATACGTCAGAAATACTGACGTATCTGTAAGTCCTTGCGCAATGATGCGTCATATTGTAATATGATGCATCATTGGGGTCGCAAGGAGGGCGCAATGAAAAGCAACGCATCTCTGTTTTCTCGCAGCGATGCGTCACTTTTCATAAATGAGGCCCCCAGTGCCTGGTGCAACATTCCCCCATGAACCTCATTTGACCTTCTCCACTGATTCACTCACTACCACACAGTGGCCCTCTTCTCTCCATAGCCCCTCTCTGACATACATTTCATGTTTTGTAGCGCTACTAATTGTTTACAACCCAAAGCCGGCCCTGCTCAAAGTCTGCCTTCCCTAGAATGTAAGTGACTGGCAATCAAGCAGCGCAAGCTGCTCTACCAGTGGAGACCCTCAACTGACGTCAGTGTGTGTGAATGAGACTCAGAAGTATTTGCCTGACATGCACATAGGACTGCACCTGACACTTTGCTTTCCACACTCGACATACACCAGTGTCTATGCATTGGTAATTAATATTGCTGAACATGGCAGTGTAAGAACTAGAGGTTGAGCGTCCAGCGCTAAACTGGTGAACTCTGTGCTCTATAGATGGGCATTTATATAATTAAGTAGGCTTTGCCCTTTGGGTTACGGAATACAGATGTGACATTCCAGCGGCTGGTAAAGCAGGTGCTGTCTCACATAGGAAGTTTCAATGTCACCGACTGAATGACAGATATATTCAGCACCAGTTAGTAGGAGCTATTGGGACTCCCCAAAACCGTGTTTCAAGCACCCCTGCATTCTAAACTGGCCATGAAGGCATCCATACCATAGAGCCGGGACACTCTTGAGTAGCAGTGCACTCCATAAATTAATTCATTCATCCATGTAGCAGACAAGTCAATGGTCTTAGTGTGCCTTAAGCACCAGGTGGTGGCGGGGTGTGGCTACGCCGTGCGCGAATGGCCGCTCGGACCTGAAACTCTCCCGGCCGGAACCCAGTTATGCACAATGCCCAGTGTTTTCAGATGTGTTATATTGTATGTATTTAATTTAGAGTATTGCTTTAAGGCTTGTGTTGGTGCGAGCCTTCGGAATGTATGTTTGTAACTCTAAAGTTCTAGTGTGACCGAGTCAGTTAGAGCCTGGCTGTAAATCTGTATGGTTGTGCTTCCTGGCGCTACCTGTTCTTTTATTGATATATCTTATTCTTAATATAGAACCTAAGGAATCTGACTACTTCTCTACTTTACAATTGGCGACGAGGGAAAACGGAGGAAAAGGAAGACTCTACTCGAGTTTTAATTTTGTTTTTAACGTCGTGGTGAAGCTGCAGACATTTAAAGGAATCAATATAATAAGGAGTATGCCGGCAACAAAATCGACAAAGGACTAATACATGTGTGATTTTACATTACGGAACAGAAGTTGCGAGGACGGGCAACATCCTAGGAAAGATTATCAATATACCTTGTGGCATTCAGTTGAAAGGCGTTTTAGGAAGAAGGGGATTTAGCACCAGGTTCTGTGCATATTTATAAGCATCATATAAGACGTTGTACAAACTGACTAAAAACTTCTATGAATTGTATTGATGTATATTTTTATTTTATTATTATTATATTCTTATTTTTGAATTCTTTTTTTCTCAGACTTTTTTCCATTTTTTTCAGTAACTAAAATCACAATAAATATTTCTTCATATAATCATACTTCTATACATAAATAAATCCTCAGTGTATACAGAAACAAAAAAGTGTATAATACAATTCATAAATCACTATTCATATACAGAACCAAATTTCCATTCATTCAACGCGTTTTGGCGTATGCCTTCCTCAGGAATTCTGTATTTTTGTCACATACGTGGTTACTGAAGATGTCCAAGAACGGTATCTTCCCTCTGATCGCTCTCGGTTTTTTTTAAATAATTCAAAAATAAGAATATAATAATAATAAAATAAAAATATACATCATGACAACTCATAGTAGTTTTTAGTCAGTTTGTACGTCTTATATGATGCTTATAAATATGCACAGAACCTGGTGCTAAATCTCCTTCTTCCTAAAACGTAGTTTCCTTGCTAGGGTTTATCCTTATTCGGGACCAGCTAGTTATGCACAATGATAACTCGCCAATACAAGACCGTATTTGGGTAAACGGTGACGCAACCTTGGATGATGTGCTTGCTATAATGAGGAAGTCGGAAATGTCCGGGAGATGTGCCATTGTAGTCAAAGATACAGATAAGGAATCTGATAAAGCGTCATCAGCAGTCTTCAAGATACAAGGGGCAGCAAAAAACTAAACTAGACAATTTCAAAGCAAGGGTCCAAATCAACCATTCAGGAATCAAGGGAGAGAAAGGAGTGTAGAAGAGAGAAGGTGTTATTGTTGCGACAGCAAAGAACACATGGCTTACAGCAAGATGTGTCCAGCTCTAAGAAAAAAATGTGGCGTGTGTGGTTTAATGGGACATTTCAGCAAGATGTGTCGCAAGCTTAGTAATGTTAAATGTATTTGAAGTGGGGATTTGAGTGCAATTGAAAGTGGTGAGGATGATGAAAGTTGCGTGAAAAATGTGAGGGGGAATTATATGCTTAATATCACCGACGAGGCATTGGAAGGTAAACCAATATGTGAAATATCCTTAGGTGGTATAAAAGTGAAAGTATATGCAGATTCTGGATCTCTATACAATATCATTAATGAGGAGATATGGAAGAAGAAATTTACGCACAAAATAGGAGATAAATTGAATGTCTCTCATGTTAACCCAGTGAGTTACACGGGGGAGAAAATAGGTCTGCTGGGTTTTAGATGGCTTACTTTTCTTTTTAAAGGGAGGTTGACAAGAGGGAAGTTATACATAGCCAAAACGGGACCATCTGTGTTAGGGTGGCATGACCAGAAAAACCTACATATCATCTTAGACCCTAACAGCAAGGAGAAGGTGCTGGTCCTAGATAAATGTAGCAAGATAGAGGATATCTTGAAAAATAAATTCACTAATGTAGTGGGAGAAAAGTTGGGAAGGCTAAGAGGTGAGCATAGGATCATGCTCAAAAGTGGCGCGCAACCCAAAGTACATAAGGTCAGACCTATTCCATTGTTGATAAGGGATGAGGTAAAGAAAGAAATACAAGGCCTTTTAGCTAAAGGTGTTATTGAAGAAGTAGATTCATCAGAGTGGATTATTCCAGTAGTAGTCGCGAGGAAATCCAATGGGAAAATTCGTTTGTGTATAGATTTACACCATCTTAATAAAAATATTGTCATTGAAAAGTTCCCGTTACCAAAGATTAACGAGATGGTTTCTTCTTTAAGAGGAGCAACTTGGTTCTCCACAACAGACCTTTCTGCCGCCTATCACCAGGTAGTTCTGGAGCCGGAGTCGAGGCATTTAACGGCTTTTATCACGCCGTTTGGTTGTTATCAATTTAAAAGGATGCCTTTTGGGCTTGCATCAGCCGCAGCTGTTTTTCAGCGGTTGATGCACAAATTGTTTGGAGATATGGAAGGGATATGTTTCTTTCAGGATGATGTTTTAATTGCAGGCACCAACAAAGAAGACCATGATTCCAATCTGTGGAAAGTGTTTGAAACACTTAATTCAGCAGGGTTAACAGTGGAGTTATCTAAATGTAAATTTGGAGAAAAAAGTGTCTCTTATCTAGGCCATGTCATTAGCGAGGAAGGTGTCAGGCCAAAAGTGTCACTGGTGGAATGCATTGTATCAACGCCGGCACCAGAGTCTAAAGAAGAGATAAAGTCCTTCTTAGGAATGGCAGAATACTGCGCTAAATTCATAGAAAATTTTACTTCCAAAGTATATAATATTAGATCATTACTGAAGAAGAATGTGAGGTTTGAGTGGACGAAGGAGTGTGAAAGGGAGTTTGCAGAAATTAAATGGGAATTACAAAAAGTAAATGCTTTGTCAAGTTTTGACCCCAATTTGGATTGCCTTTTAACTACAGACGCAAGTGATAAAGAGTAAGGTGCGGTACTATTGCAGGTAGGAGATGATGGAAAAGAAAGAATCATTTTGTTTGCGTCCAGAGCTTTGTCACCTGCGGAAAGCAGATATCCAATAATAGAAAGGGAGGCTTTGGCATGCCCGTGGGCGTTAGAGCATTTTCGTGCATTTGTGTGGGGGGAAATGGTAAACATCAGGACGGATCATAAACCGTTAGTCCACATTTTGTCTACAGATGCAACTGCAACAGCATCAGCTAGATTAGCGAGGATTTCAATGCGTATGAAGGAATACATATACAAAATTAGTTATGTACCAGGAAAATACAATATAGTGGCAGACTGTTTGTCTAGACTGCCTGCACCTTTAGAGGAGTGTGTTGATGACCCATGGGGGAACTTCAGTGTGGCTTTGATACAGGATTCTGGTGTACCTGCCATCAGCAAAGAAGAATGGTCTAAAGAACATGATAAGGATAAAGAGTTGGTGGATGATTCTAAATTTATTTGTAGAGGATGGCCTAAAGAAAAACTTATTACCAACAATATGAAACTGTTTTGGGAGGTACGTTCTGAATTATCTTTTGAAAAAGAAGTTTTAATGAGAGGAGACAGGATTGTTCCCCCTGTAGGATTAAGAAAAAAAAAATTTGCAAATGTGCCATGAGGGACATTTTGGGATAGTAAGAACTAAATTGGCAGTCAAGAGTTTGTTTTGGTGGCCGAAGGTTGACAAGGAGATAGAAACTTTTGTAAAAGTTTGTCCAGTTTGTAGTTCGGCTGATAAATCTTTAAGGACGTTGAGACCGACAATGAGTGAGGGCCTAATTCCAAGCTTTCCTTGGGAAACTATTGCAGTGGATATTTTTGGTCCAATAGGAGATGTGAAGGAATATGGTGTAGTTGCTATTGATCTTTTTACTAAGTGGCCCGTGGTTAAGTTTGTAGAAAAGGTTGATACTCAGACAGTTCTGAAATTTTTGGATAAGATCTTTATGATGGAGGGGTTGCCTGTGAATATTTTAACGGACAATGGAGTGCAGTTTTTATCCCAGTCAGCTAAAGAATACTTTGAGAAGTGTGGAATTAAGCATAAGACAACAACTTTATATAATCCAAGTGGGAACGGAACTGTAGAACGGTTTAATAGGGTGATTAAGGGTATTTTGCAGGCAGCTAATAACAAGAATTTGTATTGGAAGATAGAAATACAGAAAGCGGTGTGGTCTTATAAGGTCACTTTGCACAATTGAACTGGACTGTCTCCTTTCGTAATGATGAGAGGTAGATTACCCAGGTGTAAATTTAATCCAGGTTGGTTATTTAAGAAGAGTGTGCAAGAATGGTCACCTGAGGAAGTGAAAAAGAATTTGGAGTTGGTTCACTTAAAGAGCAAGGAATACTATGATAAACGTCATAGTGCTAAAGATACTATAGTGAAAGTTGGAGATTGGGTCAGGATCAGGAAGCCCTATAGGATCCAGAAGGGTGAGAACAAGTTTGATTTGGCAAAACAAGTTGTTGAAGTTTTTAGAAATTCTGTAAAGTTGAGTGACGGAAAAGTCTGGAACCTCAAGGTTGTTGCTTTTGATATCTGTCAAGATCATGGTGAAGAAGTGATTGTGAGTGAAAAATCAAGAGACTTTGATTGGGTGGAAGATTATTTCGAAAACAGTGAGTTACAATCCCAATTAGCTTTGGGGGGAAGACAGATTGCACAGTCACAAAGTTGTGGAGGTGATGGTGGTGTGTTTTCTCAATTAAGGGAATGAGAAGGGATGGTGAATGATTCTATGATGGATAGGGAGGTTGGCAGATCCTTGTCAGGCCAAGGTTATGAAGAGGACAAAGATGGAAACAAGGATGGAAACAGAAATTCCAGTAACACTGATATAGACAAAAATACGGAGCCATGCATTGAAAATGCTGAAGGCAAAAAAAGGAAAAGAGTTTTGCCAGGTTGGCTTAAGGAATATGTTAGGTAGAATATTATTTAGGTTTTGTGTAATTGTATTATTAATTATTTTCATTTTCTCTTTTGTTAACATTCCTATGTTTTTGTACAGATTGTTTATTATTATAAGGGGGGTAAGTGTTATATTGTATGTATTTATTTAGAGTATTGCTTTGAGGCTCGTGTTGGTGCGAGCCTTTGGAATGTATGTTTGTAACTATAAAGTTCTAGTGTGACCGAGTCAGTTAGATCCTGGCTGTAAATCTGTATGGTTGTGCTTCCTGGCGCTACCTCTTCTTTTATTGATATATCTTATTCTTAATAAAGAACCTAAGGAAACCGACTACTTCTCTACTTTACAAGAGGCTAAACTTTCCTGCATGCAGCTGAGCAACTTTGAGTACACTGCCGGCTCATGCGGCGGCGACCTGGCGGCCCCATCATCACCGCGCGAGGAGGTTTGGCAGCTGCATCAGTCTCGAGGCGGCCTTTCAAAATGGTGGCGAGACGGACCCGGGCACCAGGGAGGAGGAGTTTGCGGCCGTGCGCCGACTACTGATCGGTGCTGGTGAGGTGAGGTGAATGCGGGCTCCCCTGTGGCGTCGCTGGAGACGTGTCAGGCATGCCCGGGGCCCCTTTGCCGCTGCGGTAACCTCCGGGCCTCCTGCGTGACACAGCCCGCTGCTCCGGTGACAGCGAGCTCCCGCGGGTGCGAGGAGACATCCCTTCCCATCATATACAGGGGGATGGGCGCCGGCCTGGCTGCTGCACCCCGGTGGTTCCTGCAGGGCAGAAAGGAATAGGGCAGGCATCGGGTGTGGGGGCTCGGGGCGGCCCCTCCCCCCCCTCTTTGACATAGCTGTGGCAGAATGCACTGGAACTCATCCTACACTGCCTTTTTGGATCTTGGGCTGTTTGCTTGCACCAGAGTGTAACCCACTACTACTCTGGAGGGTACTGGCACAGGGGGGACGTTTCATTCTTCTCCCTCCCAAGCGTCGCTTGGGTATACGCTACCTGCCCCTCCTGTGTGTTGGGGGCCTGCCGACACTGTTGACATTTGAGGCCCGCCCGAACAAATGGTGAGACCGGTGGTGGGTGCGCTGAGCAGGTAACAACTCTAGCTGTGTCCCCTCGCCCCTCCGATTCTGGCCCACTGGAACCTAGCTAGCCATCGCCAGTGCTTTGTCATTGCCAACTGCGGCTTGGGCCGCAAAGACTCGAGGCAGCATATACTCTCCTTCCGAAAGCTTAAGATCCTGTCAGGGATAAACCAAACGACATGACAGAAGGAGGGCAGCCCCAATCCACCTCGGCCGAAGACCCGCACCAGCTACATCCACCACTGCTGGAAATGAGGGCAGGGTTTAAGGCGTTGGATATCCTCTTTGATTCCCTGGATAGAAACATGGCAGAATTAGGTGCCAAGATCCAAGCACATGACAGAAGACTGGATGTTGTAGAATCCCGTACATCAGACTTAGAGGATGGAACGGCGCAATCCGTGAAGAGGCTGGACCGCATGGAAAGGATTCTAAAGGAGCTTGCGTCGAAGAACGAAGATTTGGAGGCGCGTAGTCGGCGAAACAACATTCGCTTGTTGGGAGTTCCGGAGACCACGGCTGCAAAACGCATGGGCACATTAGTAGAAACGATCCTCATGGACCTCTTTGGGAAGGAATCTTTCACTGCTGGCTTCATGGTGGAGCGTGCCCACAGGTTGCTGGGCCCTCGCCCCAATCCTGGTTGTCCACCTAGGCCCATCATAGCGCGCATAATGAACTTCCGGGACAGGGACACAGCACTGCGACTGGCACAGGAGCAAGGCGAACTCTCCTGGCAGGGTTCTAAACAGTCGCTATACCCGGACTTCAACGCCATGGTACAGGAGGCTCGGAGGAAATACCATGGGGTGAAGGCAGTGCTTAAGAACTTGGGGCTGAAATATGGCATGATCTACCTGGCTAGGCTGAGGGTGGGGGTGAATGGCCGGGTGCGTATATTTGAGAATCCTGCAGAGGCCCAAGAGTTTTGCCGCACTTATAAGTCAAACAACAAACATTCCACAGAGGCGGATACCACCTCACCTCCACATAGCGGCTCGGCAGTTAGTGTAGATCTGTTCTCGAAGTCTGGGCATGGCTGATTGACTTCTAATGTGCTGCATGCTCTCTAGGCTGTATTGATAGCCGGGAATCCGTTGTTTAATACAAGGTTCATTTGGGTTATTAGCCCGTTGGAGAGTAGACCCCCCTCCCCACTTTGGTGAACACCTCGAGACTGTAAAGATGATATCAGTTTGTACCATGCTTGTTACACCATTTTCTGGTTTCGAAATCTCATTGGTACTGTTGTACTTTGTTTTGCAATTGGTATTGCCTCTCCGGATGGGCGGGCAGGCTGGGTGGGGGGAGGCGGGTGGGATATTGTTAGCATTGCATTGCACTGTAGCTTTAGTTCCTTTCTTACAGTTAACGGCAGAAAGGCTATTTACTTGGTTCTATACTAGACATGATTTGTACTCTTTGACATGGCACAGTTAGGTCACAACGCTGGGCCTTCCAATGTCACACTAGCGACATGGAATGTCCGCGGTCTGAACGACATGCGCAAGAAACGTCAGGTGGTTTATTATTTACTTAGGCATGGAGTGGATGTGGCCTTCTTACAGGAAACCAACCTTCCTATTAGCGATCAAGCCAGATTTGCCTCCTCTTGGGGCCCACACAGGTTTTTTGCAAACTTTAGCAATTATGCACGTAGTACTGCCATACATATTCATAAGAGTTTACATTTCAAGTGCCATTCGATTACCACTGATCCGGATGGCAGATATGTGATGGTGGTAGGCACGTTGCTTAACCAAAATATGGCGCTTGTTTGCGTATATGGCCCGAACACTGATTTCCCTGATTTTTATTATACGTTACTATCCAAATTAATATGTCCCATCCCACTCCTGCTAGGGGATGACTTTAACAATGCCCTACACCCTCACACTGATGGCACCTCGACCACCCCAGGCACTAAACCCCGAGCCCACAAAGCTTTGCAATCTATATGTGATCATTTTTCACTCTTAGACGTGGACAGTGCACGGGACCCGGTACACACTACTTATACCCACTACACGAGTCTGCACGACACCTGGTCCAGAATCGATTACTGGTTGGTTACTCCTGACATCTCCAACTGGTTTCATGGTCTTCAGACATTGCCCAGAATGTACTCTGACCACTCCCCTGTATTGTTAACCCTGCGGATCCCATGCCCCGAAGGTTTTGAAAGGCAATGGAGGTTTCCCCATCGGGCATTGGAGGATGAGGTGTTTAGGCAAGAGATTCAAGTTGCAATAGAGGAGTATTTTGCACTTAACAAGGGCTCGGTGGACACAGAGGCAATGTTATGGGAGGGCTTTAAGGCCTATCTTAGAGGAGTGTGAATGGCCAAATGTTCTGGGGTACTTCGAGACTTTCGCAATACTTTGACCAGGGTTGAGAGAGAGATTGGGGCATTGGACTCTGCACAGATGATGGCATTTGACCAGGAGCACATGATGGAAAGAGCTGCCTTGCTTCTGGAGTATAGAGAGACTGCCGAACAGGAAATACTGTACATGGGGAAATACCACAATGCAAGGGTGTATGGGGAGGGAGACGGCCCTGGTAGGGTGCTGGCACAAATGGTTACACCCCCCTACACCAAGGCTGACATCACTGAGCTACGCTCCCAGACAGGTCAACATATTACTGACCGTTGGAAATACAGCAGGAATTTCTCTCGTATTTTCAAACACTTTATGCCACAAGACTGGGTTCAGATCACATGGCACAAGAAGCCTATTTATCGGAAATTGCACTTGTGTTCCTTGAAAAATTCATGCAAGATTTCCTAGTGGTACCAATCACAGCGGAAAGCATAGATGAAGTGATTACGTCACTTAGCCCTTCTTCTGCCCCCGGGCTGGATGGATACACAGGGGAATTTTACAAATCATACAAAGAAATATTGATCCCTCGGCGGCTAGACATGTACGCCGAAGCCTTGGAAAAACAAGTCCTGCCTCACACGCTTTGTGAGGCAGTCATTATATTGCTCCCCAAACTCGGGAAAGACCCCCTGTTGTGTGGTTCCTATCGTCCCCTGTCTCTCCTTAACCTCGATTACAAAATTCTTGCTAAGGCATTATCATGCCGCCTCTCATTGCTTATGGAGTCCATAATCTCCCCGGCCCAGTCGGGTTGTATACCCCACAAATCAACAGCATTTAACCTCCGCACCCTATTCAATACTCTGCATAGAATAGACCCTGACGCCCCGTGGCTGCTGTCCTATTGGACTCCGAGAAGGCCTTTGATTCCCTGGAGTGGCCCTATTTTCTCTCTATAATGCAGCGGATGGGCATGCCGCAGGGTTTTATAGCCACCACAGCTCTGTTATACACCTCGCCCACTGCCAAGCTCTGGCTTAATGGCACTCTGTCCTCACCCTTTGCATTGACTCGCGGTACGAGGCAGGGATGCCCCCTTTCTCCCCTGCTTTTCATTCTGGCAATGGACCCGCTGGTGAGACATTTCCAGGAAAAACATTTCCACAGGGGCCTGGTGTTCCGCATGGGCCCATATTGGTCTTGCTGTATGGGGTTGACACAATCCTTTATGTCTATGATCCCGAGACTAACTTAGATCCTCTTCTATGAGAAATCATACGCTTTGGCACTTATTCCGGCTTAGGGATAAACTGGCGTAAATCGGTGATCTTCCCACTCACGGAGAGCACCACCCAGTGGACACTTGAATTCCTGATGGAATGGTGTTCCGACTCAGCGAGGTATTTGGGGGTGCAGATACGCAGGGATCGAGATCAAATTATTCGTCTTAATTACGGGGTAGCGGTTTCCAAACTTGAGTCGCAAATAGACCACTGGCTAAAGCTGCCCCTATCCATGGCAAGGCATGTGGCGCTTATTAAGATGATAGTCCTTCCTAAATTTTTATATTTGTTCCATAATATTCCAATTCCCCTGTCTGGGAAGTTTTTCAGTATGCTTCGCACCCAATTGCTTAGACTGGTCTGGGCCAACAGAACACCGAGAGTTTGGTGGCAGGTCATGACACTCCCCTACGAAAAGGGGGAATATGGTGTCACGGACATGCAGCTCTACTATCTGGTGGCACAGTGTAGCTTCGCCCGGGCATGGTACCACCCAGATGCCAGAATAACCTTTTTGAAGCCCGAGTCAGACTTTGTGCTGCCAGACACCCTGGCTGCAGTCCTACCTATCGGGATCCCTCAATATCATACAGATATTCAACCAGTTTCCACTACAAGCTGGGCATCGGCCTCACTGGGACGCCTCACAAACACACAAATGGTTTATTCTTCAGCCATACCACTACCAAATCCTAAACTGTTGCCCATAACTGGAGAAAAACTTGTGCAAAAAACCTGCACGATGTTCGGTATTACCAAAATGGGAGATTTCTTCCCTGCAGGTAACGTATTTGACCTAGACGACCCGTCCCTTTTTCCAGATGCTTCGTTTATGGATCGGTTTGTGCTTGCTAGGCTTAAGGCTGCATTGCGGTCCGGCTTCCAGATTTCCCTTTGGAGCCACCGTCCTTTACTCCTTTGACAATGGTGATCGACAGCAGCAGATGGGTACATTTGATTTTGCAACTGTACAAGGCGGCTATGGATCTGATTGCATTAGATGATGCCAGGGTGTGGGGGCCTGGGAGGCGGACTTGGGTAACCTAATATCTGATGAGCAGTGGGCTGTATGCTGTCTGGAGACCAAACTAGTATCTATTAACAGCAGGCACAGGTTGATTCATTTTAAATTTTTACGCCGAATGTACGTCACCCCATTCAGGGCGCACAGGATGGACCCCAATAGGTCACACCAATGTCAACGGTGTCAATCCCCCCCAGGCTGTCTTCGCTCACTTGGCCTGGACTTGCCCACGGATTCATACATTCTGGATGGGGGTTCATCACACGCTGAGTAAGATTATACAAATACAAATTAATCCTCTTCCCGAGATTGCTCTCCTGGGAAATGTGGTACAATTCCCCATAAAGGTCAGACGGTTTGCAGCCATCGCCTTGCTTTTGGCGAAGCGAGAGGTGGCGGTACACTGGAGGTGGAGGGGGGCTCCTACAGTGCAGTCCTGGCTCCAAAGTTTGGCTTCCTGCTCTATGAGAAGTAAACATTATGCAGACACAGTCCCTCCAGCCTCCAGACCCAGGGACATATGGGGTCCCTTCAAGTCCTTTCTTGCTATCTAGCAGCAGGAACACTCCACACAACATGAGCGAGGACTAGAACCGACAGGAGTAGGCTAATGCATTGTTCTAATTATAGGCAATGGGAAACAACACTTATAACGCAACTTTTACAATGCACTACCTTTACAACGAAACTTTAACAATGCAACATCCATTACAACGCATGCCATTACAATGCAACCATTACAACGCATGTCACTACAATGCATACCACTACAACGCATGTCATTACAACGCAGTCATTACAATGCATACCATTACAACCCATGCCTACACAATCCTGCACTTACCCTACTGTTGCACCCCCTGGAGTTAGAATAGTAATTTTTACCCCTACACTATCCAATACTTACCCTACTGTTGCACCCCCTGGAGTTAGAATAGTAATTTTACCCCTACACTATCCAACACTTACCCTGCTGTTGCACCCCCATGGAGTTAGAATAGTAATGTTTACCCCTACACTATCCAATACTTACCATACATGCAATGTAATGGTATGCGTTGTAATGGTATGCGTTGTAAATATAGTATGCGTTGTAGTGCAATGCGTTGTAAAGGTAGTTTCAAAGAATTTGTTGTAATGGCATGCGTTGTAATGGAATGCGTTGTAATGGATGTTGCGGTGTAAAAAATGTGTTGTAAAGGTATGCGTTGTAAAAGTATGCATTGTAACGACACACATCCATAGGCAATTTCTTTGTTCCAACTCTGTGTTTGCTTGCAGCGATGGGCTGGAGTGGTGTTGGGTTTGTTGGGTGGGATAAGGGGGGAGTGGGTGCTTGCTGAGTAGTATCATTTGTGATTATCATGGGCCAGGACTGTGGTACTTGTGGATTGTGATGTTCATGCATGACCAATGCAAATGTTAGGACGACTAAGGCCTTTTATGTTTATGCAACCAGATCGCCCTGCCATCGGGCTCAGTGCATTGCTTTGTTTGTATTGTTTTGCTCAAAATGTTAAATAAAGTTATACATTTTTTTTTAAAGCAGCAGGTGGTGACTAGAAAGATACAAACTCTCAAGCCAAGGTCGAGGTTGTGGCCAGACTATGACGTTCCAACAAACTATAACCAAGGTGGGAGCTTTCTTGGGGCGCACAAGACACCAGATGAAGTTCACAGCCAGCTATAAGTCCACAGATGTCCTTTTCCCGTCCCCAGCTCCACCACACCCCCTCCCCTCGGAACTCTGAGAAGTAGGCAAAGAAGATCATTTGGACTGTCAGGGACCAATTTCAAGAAGGTAAAGTTGGCAATGAAGGCTCCTCACTACACACAGCCCATCTTTGCACAAACAGGTACCCCCGGATGTATGACGTTACAACGCATACTTTTACTCCGCATACCATTACAACGCGGTATTCACAACGCATACCATTACAACGCATAGCGCTTTGGGGTGCTGGATAGTGGTAAGTATAATTTACTATTCTAACTCCAGTCCCCGTGGACCCTAGGGAAGGTGTTGGATAGTAAATTAAACTTACCTCTTATCCTAGAGCGCCCCCCAGCGCAATGCGTTGTAATGGTATGCGTTGTAATGCCTGCGTTGTAGTGGTAGTGCGTTGTAAAAAATGCGTTGTAACAGGTGCATACCGGTACCCCCGGGCAAGAGAGATGGAGACTTTCCAGACCAACTCAATGAAAAGACAAGAGATAATCGTGTGGCCTTTATCTGCCATCATCTTGTGACCGAAGAACGGAACTGTGCAGTGATTGAGCAGACTTGCTTGGCAATTATATGGGCTTGAAAGAAGTTTGGAACAATTTTACCAACCAGATGTCTGAACTGGCTTTTCTATGAAAGGTGATAGTCTCAAGCTTCTGTGTGAGGTCCAAGTTCATGGAAGAGTTGTCATTCACCACGAAACCCAAGCTAGGCATGTAATAATCAAAAGGTTTAAGAACTTTCCAAAAGGCTCTCCTACATAGAGGACTCATATGCTATTTTGTATTCCTTATAAAAAAGCTATTTTTCTTCATACCTTAACTTGCAGTTTTCTAAAAAAAAAAAAAAAAAAAGAAAGCTTCTTATTTTGTAAATATTTACTATTTTCCCCTGTCAACTTACCATTTTTATCAGGTACTCGTCTTTACTACTGCCCCATATGCTCAGGTAATGCTTCACATATTAGGGATACACAGAAGATGTCAGAGATTGTCCCTGGTTGACCGAGGTGGCCACCATATAGTAATTGCAATTGTAATTTTTAAAGCGTGCATATACCTGCGGGTATTTGCGCTAGGAATCAAAACAGTCATATAGGACAAGCAACCAGAGTTACAACTTATTAAGAAGAGAAACATAGAGGAAACAGCCAAGATTCAAACTGTTTCCGAAACCTTAAAGTATACGATTGATTTTTTTTTTGATAATCAGTTTTATTAGCATTTAAGGAAACAAAAACATAAGAAGACAGCAGAAAAATGCAGGGTACATCATTGTCCATCATCAACAAATAATACGAAATCTCATTCAAAATACAGGGTCCTTATACTGGCTCTCTCAGGTGTAAAATAAAACCACAACACAAATAAGAAATCTGTATGAAGTTCAGCCCAGCAAGTTCAGCCACTTGCCCCATACCTTTTCAAACTTCTCAGGGCAGCAGCGGGCCTCATAAAGAAGTTCTTCCTGGGTTGCGCACCTGTCAACACCTCAGCACCACTTACGTACAGTGGGAGGCTTCGCCTGCGACCAGGCTGCCGCTATGTCTCGTTGGGCCACTGCGAGCGCCGTGCCTAAGAAACATTTGTCGGCTCGGGAGAAATCCAACCCGTCAAACACCCCTAGAAGGATACGAATGGGATCATGTGGGACCGGCCACCTCAAGGTGTTTGTGAGTTCAGTTTTTATACCCGCCCAAAAGGGGGTGAGAACGGGACACAACCAGACCCTATGGAAAAAATCAGCCGGGGCATGGCCGCAGCGTGTGCAGTCCGGTGAGGGTGGCAGACCCGCCCTGCGTAGGCATGTAGGGGTGAGATAAACTGTGTGGAGATAGTACAACTGGACGAGGCGTAGTTTCGAAGAGCATGTCAGGGTCTTGGGAGCCATCAGGGCGCCTCGCCACTCCACCTCCTCCAGGGGGCCCACCCATCCCTCTGAGCGCGTCCTCAACGCGTCTAAGGTGGCAGGGCCATTATTTACAAGGGAATGATATATCCGTGACACTCCCCCTTTACCCAGATTGTCCATCATGACCTGAACCTCTAACGGATTGAATTCGGGAAGGGAGGTACCTTGTGGAACGTCTGCAGCAAGGGCGTGGTGTAGTTGCAAATATTTAAAGAATTGAGTTGGGAGAAGGGAGTAGCGTTGTTGCAGGTCTGAAAAAGTCTTTATGTGGTCCCCCACCCAAATGTCCCCAAGTAGTGTAATCACGATCTGGTCTCATTGTTGGAACCCTTGGAGAGCTGATACTTCGCACAACCATGTACCATGCCACAGTGGTGTATGTCGAGTACGTGTCTTGTCCCATTGTGCATGATATAGCGTGGTACGCCAGGCTGTGAGGATCGCTCTGGTAATTGGTGGAATGGTCAGCGGAATGGGGGATCCATATAGTCAGGCTAGGAGCCGTGGGAAGTCCATGGTCCTGAGCTCGGTCCAGTAGGCCAGGTCAGACCAGCCTCCAGCAAACCAGTCATGGATGACAATAATTTGGGTGGCCAGATAGTAGAAGTGAAGGTTGGTCACCCCCATACCTCCATCAAAGGGAGGTACCCGACAGCGAGTCAATTCCATAAGTGGCCTCCCATTCCCACACAGAAACTTGGTGAGCACTCTGTCAAACTCACGAAACCAGCTGCCCGGGAGATGGAAAGTGATATTCTGGAGGACATCATTTTAAAAAGGGTCCCTCTGCCCAGGGGGTTGAGCGGGAGAGATTGCCAACGCGTAAGATCAGATTTGGCTTTCGAGACCAGGGGAGTGAGGTTAAGGGCCCATTCTAATTTGGGAAGCAGGGTCAATTGATTTTTAAGATACAATGGCATTTTGTTCCACAACTGACAAGCATTATGCAAAAAGCTATGGCCACCACAAGAAGCTTTGTATATCATGGGGATTAGTACTGAACAAGATGCAGCAGATTTGAGATATCTATTAGGTTGATACCACCTAATTTTCCCTCCCAGACCATTCAGTCTTGACCCCTACGACGACTTATGAGCTACAAAGAATTCTTTAAAAGCCCCCCTTTTCTTCACAGGGAGCCAATGAAGTTATTTTATAGTACTTGACACTGATACATATTTAGGAGGCTTCATCAGAATGGGAGCAGCTGCATTCTGCAGTGTTTGCAGCTTTCTAAACGCTGATTGTCGCATGCCCATATACAGGGCATTGCAGTAGTCAATCCTGGCAAGGACGAGAGCATTAACTACACTTTTTAAATATAAAAAGGGTAAAAGTCAACACCTTCTTCAGTAATCCAAGTGAAAGGAAGCTGGCGGTCACCTCTTTGTTGATTTGCTCCTTTAAGGAAATATCCACAACAAAATCACCCAGAGATTTGTTACTCTGGTCACTGGCTCTGTGGTAAAACCAAGAGTTTGTGGCCACCATAAGTGACCCCAAAAAAGAGTAAGCTAAAGAATGATGATGGATTAAACCCAGATCAGTTGACTGGGGATGAGTGCTTGCAATGTTCAACACTCAGTCCATCATCCCCTTTGGTTTTGCTTTATTCACCCTAAGTTGGCAGGGTATGCCCAGACGTGGGTCCCTTGCTCACGTTGCCACTGGATTCAAGCTAGCCTGGCTGATAATGGCTGATTAGACAGAAACCGGTCCCAGGATGCTTGATCCGATCCAGGGGAGACATGGCTAGGCAGTTCAGACTGGACTGTTCCCATAAGGCACAGGGTCAGACTGATTTGCATATGGCCATGTCTGGACTGGGGTGGCGGAGTGAGCTAAAGAATGATGATGGATAAAACTCAGATCACTTGACTGGGGCGAGTGCTTGCAATGTTCAACACTCCATCAATCATCCCCTTTGGTATTACTTTATTCGCCCTAAGTTGGCAGGGTATGCCCAGACGTGGGTCCCTTGCTCACTTTGCCACTTGATTCAAGCTAGCCTGGCTGATGATGGCTGATTAGCCAGAAACCAGTCCCAGGAATCTTGTTTCCGGTCCAAGAAAGACATGGCTTGGCAGTTCGGGCTGGACTGTTCCCATGAGGCACATATGGCCATCTCTGAACTGAGGTGGTGGAGTGAGCTAAAGAATGATGATGGATTAAACCCAGATCAGTTGACTGGGGGTGAGTGTTTGATTTGCTTTGCATCATCCCCTTTGGTATCGCTGTATTCAGGATAAGGGCATAAAGCTACGCCTACCTTCTGCCCAGCTTTCTAATTGACTACTGGCCCTGTCCTTTGTAAATGGTGGCTTTTCTTTAGTCAATAGAAATAGCTGTCCCTCCTTAGTACCGCATTGTCTCTTCATTTATTTATTTAAGACGTTTTATATAGCGCTAGCCTGACCGGAGGGTATCGGAGCGCTTCACAACAGTTACAGAGCAGAGCAAAAGAGAGCAGAACATAGTGCAATAAAGCTAGACATTCCAGATAAGAGTAATAGTAAAGACAATGATGAAGAGTTCCAATTCAGAGTCTTGTTAACTCGCATCAGAGAGAGGTGCAATGTCAATTTCAGCACTCCGACTGCTCCTATCTGTTCGCTAGGGATTGATTGAGGAAAAGGATTTTGAGCTGACTTTTGAATTTAGCGAAGGAGGGAACAGTCTGATGTGGGGGGAATAGAGTTCCATATTTTGGGCACATTTACGGCGAAGGACCTGGACGCGGTTTTATGTTTTCATGATTTTAGTGTGATGAGAAGTGGGTGTTAGAACTTCTGAGGTTCCTGTTCTGACCTGCTTTTTTGAGTGTGGCCGCAGATAATTTGGTTTGCCGGTGTGAAGGGCTTTGTGGGTGAGGGAAGCTGTTCTGAAGTTCGCCAGCATATCTATTGGTAGCCATTTGAGTTCTTTGAGTGCAGGGGAGATGTGATCAAATTTCTTTATTCCAGTGACCATTCTGGTAGCCACGTTGAGAGTTGATTTCAGAGGAGCAAAATGTGTTTTAGCTATTCCAAAGAGGACTGCGTTTCCATAGTTCAGTCTTGACAGCACCAATGCTTGGTTGGCTTGTTTGAGATCTTTGGGTGAATTGAAATGTTTTATTTTGTTTAGTAGCTTCAGGTTGAGGAAGGCGCTCTTCGCCGAGATCTTAATGTGTTTGGTAATGTCCAGTTTTGAGTCTAGCGTGATGCCTAATGATTTAGCAGAGTCGGCCAGTGTGAGGTTCCCATCGAGCGCATCAATAGCTTTCAACCACTTGACCATTTGTGGGTTCTCTTCTTTGTTCGAGATGAGGAGTACTTTGGTTTTGTCCGGATTCAGTTTGAAGTGGTTGCTTGACCTCCAAAGTTGCACTTCCCTTAGTGTTTCATTGAGTCTTTGAATGTCTTTAGCAGAGGAGATTTCCAAGTAAATTTGAGTATCATCAGCATATAGGTGGAAGGGGATGTTAGCTTTTCTGAGTAGGGAGGTGAGGGGTTCCATGTATATGTTGAAGAGTTGAGGGGAGAGCACTGATCCTTGGGGGACTCCCCTCTTGACTGGGTGAAGGTCAGACTCAAAGCTTTTGATTTTGATTCTCTGGGAGCGGTTGTGCAGGAATGAGGAGAACCATTTGAGGACCACCTTTTTTAGACCGGCCCTTTCTTCGAGAGCCTTGATGTGAAGTTTGTGATCCACTGTGTCGAATGCTGCCGATAGGTCTAGGACCATGAGGAGGCAACATTGGTCTGAGTCAAGTGATTTGTGGATATCATCAATTATGTTGAGGACTGCGGTTTCAGTGCTGCAACCTTTCCTGAATCCCGACTGATGGGAGTCGAGGAGGTTGGTATTGCCCCAGTGTTGAATTAATTGTTGGAGTACACATCTTTCTAGGATTTTTGAAAGAAGAGGAAGGTTGGAGACAAGTCTGAAGTTGTTTGGCATTTATGTCCTGGCCTGGTTCTTTCAGCATTGGGGTGACTTGTCCCACTTTCAGACAATCTGGAACGATTCCGGTTTTTAGGGAGCTGTTTATAATCCTGCACCAGAGTGGGGCTAGGGAGAGTTTCAGTTTTTGGGTGAGGTCAAGCAGGGTTACCATATTCATGTTATAGAGTGAGGTGAGATCGGTAGTGGAGAGATCATTGCCGCTGGGTAGGAGCAAATTTAGCCTTTCTTCTATGACCTCCAGGAGAATCTGGGTGAGATTTCTGGACCATTTGGGGGGGTCTTGAACAGGAGGCAGGGATAGAACTCTTTGGTTGATGTGGAATAAGATCATGTGGTGATCCGACCAGTCCACTGGAAGAATGTTGTTGATCGTAATTACGTCTCGATGGGCAATGATGGGATCCAAGGTTGCTCCTTTGTTGTGAGTTTCTTCAGAGCAGTGTTGGGAAAGATTATTGTCGCAGAGGAGATTATTGAGAGATTGAATTAGTGTGTTGTTGGCTTTGTTCTAGCCTAGGTTGAGATCGCCCAGGATTAGGTAGTTAGTGTCTTTGAGTGTACAATGGGCAATCAGGTCGAATAAGTGTTACCCAAATATGGGGGTATTGCCTGGTGGGTGATAGAGAAGGTGACCGACTGATAAGCTGTTATCGTTAGTCTTGATGTTGACAGAAAGACATTCAAAGGAGCTATACTTGCAAGAGTCCATTACAGTGATGTATATGTCGTCCTTATGGATGATGGCTACACCTCCACCTCGTTGATCTTTTCTATCTTTGTTGATGATGGTGAAACCTGGGGGCACCAGCATATCTAAACAAGGTGGGTCTCATTTAGCCATGTCTCCATGATGAACGCAATGTCTAAATCATGAGAGAGGATGGCTTCTGCTAATTCCGTTGCATGCTTGGGGGCTGATCTACAGTAAATGAGCATGCAGTAAGTAGATAGTTTCTTTTTGCTATGGTACTTTCCTAGTGGGGCCCTCGGTATGGAGGAGAGGGAGGGCGAGGTTCTTGGGATTTTGAAGGGGGGGTAGTATCTTCTGAAGCCTGTGATCACTTGAATATTGGATTTAGGGGAGGCTGTGAGAGGAGAGTCGTATGTGGAGGCTAGGTCCATTGCTTCTTCAGTGGACATTGCTGCTTTAGTTCTGGAAGGTCTTTGAGTCTGGATCTTAGCATCCTTACTTGGGGGACTCTGCACCCTATACGAGGGGGCTTCGATTCTTGTGAGAGTCTATAACAGGATCCCAGTGTTGATTCTGGCAGCCTCTGCAGCTGGTTCTCGAGGACGGATGAGGGCCCGAAATGGGGTTTTAGAAGGTTAGAGTCAGTCGGTGAAGAGGCCCTGGGTTGGAATTGCTGGGGCTTTCGCACCTAGGTTGGTTAGGATTTCATCAAGGCCCCTGATTATTATTTCTAACTGACTGTCTAATCGGGCCAGCCGGTGCGCCATGTTTTCCAGGCCTGGAGCATGCAGTTTTGGGTAAGGACATCTCGCGGGGTGGGGGGCAAGGTCGAATTGTAAGGTCTAATGCTAAATGGGTCGGCCAAGCTGCCTCTGTTAACGACCCTCGGTAGGGGATCGAGTTGTGAGCTCTTCCTCAATGATTCTGCAAAAGGGGTCAATATACCGAGTCTGTGGGATGGTGATGTGATGTTGAATAAGATGAGTTTGTGGGGGCAGTGGGGTCTGATCTTCCTCGGAAGATTGAAGGTCACGATTCGTGGGAACGGAGGAGTGGGAGAAGCTTCTAGAGGGGAGGCTGAAGAAATTCATCAGGGGAGTGGAAATAGATATTTGCTTCGCCTGATGGGGCAGGTTGACCGGGGAAGGGGGTTGGGGCGGAGCAGGATGAAGAGGGTGAAGATGGGCGGAACGAAGGGCAGGGAAGAGGGAGTTGAAGGCCTCTAGGTTCTCGTTGTTAGCCTATATCAAAACTGTGCCATTTGAACAAATGGTCACTGATGTGTTCCTGTTTCTAGTCGCCTGGTTAGGTAGGGAGGTTGTCAGTTTACAGCTATGTGTGGTGGTCGTCGTTTTGGATATGTGAAGTTGCATTCTTAATGTGGGGATCCAGTTCTCAGGTCTATCCGTGTGGAAGATGAGATCCATCTTTACCTGCCCTTTGGAGGTGCAGTGGTAAGTGTCCACAAATAGTGTTTCTGGGTGCTGTCTGATTAGATTTTGTTTGAAGTTTCTTCTCGCTTTTAGTGAGAGGTTAGGGGGGGAAGCTAATAGCGAAGGCATTCACGCTGGCGGTTTCATGTGGATTGGCATGAATGGGTTGGTGTAAATTGGAGTGTCTGGTGACATTGTTGCGTATTATTATTATTTTTTTATTTAGAAGGGGGAGCTGCTTCTAGGGAGGCGGGTCTCCCTTGGTCAGGGAGTGTCAACTGTGGGAAAATGAACACGAAGTGTGGTTGGCAGGCACGTATGGGCCCTCCCTACTATGGGAGCAGTGAGACTCACTAGGGAGAAAGGCCACTACGTAGTGGTGAAAGCAATAGTTGGCTGTGGGATCTAGTTGCCACAATAGGAGTCGGTAAGATTCAGGATATCCTGGTCTGGGGTGGTACAACATTAACCCTTATAGATGAGTGAGCCTTGCTAGCTGCTGCTTAATGATGGAGCAAGCGAGAGTCATTGGGATCTATTTGCCCAGATTGGAGGTGGCAAGAGGGCAGTGTGTTGGGGTCAGATATGTGGGCACTCCTCTACTGTAGGTTGAGTGCTGCTGGTCTCATTTGGACCCTAATGTGCATTGTATGTGATCCCTGAGGAGGTCGAGAGCGGCCATTTTAGGATATAATCTCCCATGTGGTCGCCCCCTGTTACATGTGTTGATACCCCTAGGTTTTAATTACAGCCTCAGATCACTAGTTTCTGAAAGGGCTTCAGGCAGGACACACATTTGTTCTTAAAGAAGGCTGGCAGTAGTTAATTTACTCACTGGCACATCTCACATGTATATAGGACCATCAATACATTTTCCTTCACCAGCTCCACACAGAGTACAGCCTAATCTGGAATTAATATAATAATTCTCTTGTCATATTTCAACGCTACTAATTGTATATATGGGCATAGGTATTTGAATGTGCTTGTGACACTGTCTTGCATGCAATGCATTATGGGTAGGGTGCATTTACCATATTTTCTGCAGGGTGCAGTATCATATGTGACAAAAAGAGTTCCAACTTTTGGGCACATATAGTAATGCACCCTGCAACATGGCTAGGTAAAAAAACGTTGCCATTTATAATGCCAATCACTCCAACTTTGCAGGGTACAGTGCTATATGTGGCCAAAAGAGGTCCAAGGGGCCCTCTTTTTGGCCACATATGATACTGCACTCTGCAACATGACTAGTTAAAAAACATTGGCATTTATAATCCAAATAACTCCAACAAATGCGAGACAGTTGCATTTCCAATGCAATAAATCTCGCATTTGTTAAAGTTAGAGCTGTTGGCGTTGAAAATGACAATGTTTTTTAATTTTGATTTTTAATACCATTGGCAATAGTGCTATGCAGATATAATACCTCCACTGCAAAAAAAAGTAAAAAACATATTATGCCAATAGCTCCAACTTTAACAAATACGAGAGCTATTGCATTGCAAATGCTTGTTTTTCTTCCACACACTCCTGGTATTACAAGTATGTGCTTTGAGAAACCACTAAATGGTTTCTCAGTACAATTTTCCTTTATGCTATTCAAGTTTATTGTATTTAATTTCTCGGTTGCAAGCTCGCAACCTGACTGATCATTGTAGGAGGCAGTCGCAGAAGGGCTGATTTACTTTACAGGGACTCTGGAATAACCCCTCCCCCCACCCCCAGCAGTCGCCAGGGGAATGCACAAGATTTTTCCCAATTGACCTTTAACTCGGAGAGTGTGCTTTAGTGATCCAATACACCAAAATCCGTTTGGCTATCTTCCTTAGTACCTTGCGTATATAATAGCATGTTATCTGCGTACAAAGAAAGATAAAGTGGGATCCCATTGATATGGAGACCCTGGTATCATATTCCCTGATGGACCACATTAGCTAGGGGTTCAAGGGCTAGTGTGAACAACATGGGTAATAATGGGCACCCTTGTCGAGTTCTCCTGCCCACCTTACAACTGTCCAAGATCATGGCAACAATCTTGACTCAGGCTTTTCGGGCTTGTGTAAAGCAGCTTTGTCCAACCAATAAACCCACACACAGTCCCATACCCATAGTTGCAGTGTAAAGGAAGTCCCAGGACAGAGAGTCAAATGTTTTCTCGATGTTAATGGCTAATGCCATGGTAGTCGGAAGGAGCACAGTGGGGCCGTCCAGCACTCGTATAAGCAGCCGGAAGGCGTTGCTTGTAAGAATAAACCCAGACTGGTCTGGGTGGACAAGGTCCTAAATACGGGGTAGCAGTTTATCTGCCAGCATGGGGATAATACTCCCACTTCTGATAGGTGCAACATCTAATGGTGTTTCAGACCAAGGCAATGAATGTAACACTTACATACATTTCCTGCCCGCTGCCTACGAGTATGGGTCACACCCTGAGAAGTGGTGGGAGGTCATGTGGATAGTCTATTAGCTTCCAGAGCTCATAAGTTGTAAAGCTCCCAAGAGACAGAGCAAAGCTGAAAATGTAACCATGAAAGAATGATAACCAGACCCACAAACTTGCGTGGTGCAGGACTTGGAAGGGACAAGAATGGCAGAGGCGCCTCCCCATAATCACAGGAGGTACTGGGCATCATTTTTGCTGGATTGCGTTTCACCATCATGACCCAGATGTTTTTTTGGTAATAAGGCCACAATATAGAATTTTAAATATCGACTGTCCAGGATATCGAATCAAAAATATAGAGAGGCCAGAATATCGAATTCCCAAAAAATAGTAAGAAATATCAATTTCCATAATATCGAATTTAGAAATATAGTTTTCCATAACATCAAATTTAGAAATACCGTTTTCCGTAATATCAAATTTTTTTTTGTGTTATGTCTGCTAGTATATGTGTTAAAATTATATATTATTTTTTTAATGTATGTTTATTTTTTTTAAAGTAATGAATTTTATGTTATTTCATTTTTGCGTAGTTGAATTCCATAGTGGGTTGTGGGTTTATAGGGGAATAGGGTGGGAAGTAATTTAATTATAGTAAATTAAATATTTTTTATGAATTATGAATTATTATTCATTTAATTTTGTGTTTTAGTTCTGTAGCGGGTTGTGGGTTTATAAGGGAATAGGGTGGAAAGTAATTTAATTGTAATTAAGTAAATATTTATTTTTATTTATATGTATTGATAATTAATTGATTGAAGTTGAAGTTAAGGGATTTGTAAAGCGCTCGATCACCGTGCGGTTTCTTGGCGCTGAGGACGGGTGACCCGAGTGAACAGAGAGGGTAGACTAGAGTGAAAAGGCTCAAGTCTTGAGGGCTTTGCGGAAATCAGGGTAAGTTGGAATGGACCTGATAGTGATAGGGAGGGCATTCCAGAAGGGCGAAGCCAAGGTGGAAAACTTCAGGCCCCCTGTTTTCTTCTTCCTAAAGCGGGGAACGCATAGCAAAATTTGAGAAGAGAGTGCAGGTCTCTATTGGGGACATATGATTTGATTTTAGAATTGATGAAGGCTGGTGAAGTGCCAGCCAGGGCCTGAAAAGTCATGCAACCCATCTTAAATAACGAGCGCTCAGGAATAGGAAGCCAATGTAGGGCTTTTAACAGAGGGGTAGCATGGTGAAATTTGGGAAGTTTGTAAATCAGTCGGGCTGCATGATTTTGAATAAACAGGAGGCATTGGAGATCATAAGCAGGGGCGCCTGTGTACAAAACGTTGCCATAGTCGAGGCGTGAAATGACCATGGCCAAGAGAATGAGCTTGAGGGATACAAAAGAAAAACGAGAGATCTTGCGAATGGTACGGAGTGTCAGAAAGCATGATGAGACCACAGTGCTGGTCTGTGAGCGGATGGTAAGGTCATTGTTGACTTTGATCCCCAGGGTTTTTACAGAGGAAGGGGGTGAAGGGGGGAACCAAGAGAAGGGGGCCAGAAGGTGCTGGGACTGCCACCCGTGAGTACCAGTTCGGTCTTGTCTGGGTGTAACTTGAGGTGATTGCAGTTCATCCAGTCGCTGATAAAGGTCATGATGGTTTGAAAGTTGTGAATAGAAGTAGAGGGTGGGGAAAGATTAAAGATCAGCTGGAGATTGTCGGCGTAGTTGAATACCGAGACATCCATCTGTTGCAGGGCAGATATAAGGGGACGAATGTAAAGATTGAAAAGGAGAGGTGAGAGGGAGGAACCCTGTGGTGCCCCACAGTGGACGACACGTGTGGGAGCCGAGAAATCTGCTAACTGAACAGCCTGAGTGCGGTTTCCTAAGAAGGAGGTGAGCCAGGCCAGGGCGGGTCCCCTGATGCCAGCGCCTCTGACACGGTCGAGAAGGATGGAATGATCGACCGTGTCAAAGGCGGCGGACAGATCAAGAAGAACCAGCGCCTGGGGCGAATTGACATCCGCACCCCCTCTGAGCTCGTCCAGAACGGAAAGGACGACAGACTTGGTAGAGTGAGACGGACGAAAGCCAGCCTGGTGGGGCGCTAGATAGCGGCTTTCCTCAATAAAGGCGCTGAGGGCTTAGGTGACATGGCATTCTAGAATTTTTCCCAGGAAAGGGAGAAGAGAGATAGGGCGATAGTTAGAGGGGGAGGAGAGATCAGCGCCTGGTTTCTTGAGAATAGGAATTATTTTAGCTGATTTATGTAAATCAGGAACAGTTCCTTGCATGAGGGGGTTATAAGGAAAGGTTAGGGGAGGCTGGGGACAAGCAGAGGAAATCTCTTTCAGTATGTGAGCCGGGCAGGTGTCAGAGGGGGATCCTGATTTGACCTTTGTTAGCAGGGTGAGAAAAACTTCCTTTGAGACCAAAGGAAATTGATCTAAAAGGGAGGGATTGAGCGGGGATTGGGGACATTGAAAGGAAAGGGACGGGGTGCAATGTTAGAATTAATGGTTGCGATTTTCTTGAGTAAGTAATCGTTGAGAGAATTACAAATGGATTGTGAGGGGACCGGTTTAAGAGTGGCTCTGTCGGAGGAGGCTAGTTCATGAACTATGGTAAATATTTAATTGGGTTTATTTTCTGCGAAAAGGGTCTTGGAGGAAAAATGTTCAGATTTTGCATGGAGAATGGCTCTTTTATATTCCTGGAGTAGGGTAGTATACTGTAGTTTTTGTGCAAGACAGTATTCGCGCCTCCAAAGACGCTCCGCCTGCCTTACTGCGAGTTTTTTGTTTTTAAGCTCGGTGTTAAACCATCTGTTAGCTTCGGGGGCGCGTCGGGTTCTGACGCGTTTAAAAGGGGCAAGTTGGTCACACGCTTCAGAGAGCCAACTATTGATGGTGGTGACCTGGGAATGAGGGGAGAGACCAGCAAGATTGGGTGGTGACGCTGAAAGGTGAAGAGCAAAATGTGGCTAAGTCCACGTGGTTCCAGTTACGTGCCCAGGTGTTACTGGGGAGGGAGGTTTCATGACAAGACCTTGATCAAAGGTAAAGGAGATTAAGGAGTGATCGGACCAGGGGCAGGGAGTAACCAGAGGGGAGGAAATGGGTATATTGGCTGACCAAACCTGATCCAAAATATGGCCAGCCGTGTGTGTAGGGATGTGAGAGTGTGAGATAAAATTTAGGTTAAGAAGAAGCTCTGTAAAGTTTTTAAACATAAGATCTTCGTGGGGGTCAGTGGGCCAAAAATTAAAATCGCCTAGTACCAAAACGGATGAATTGTTGACTATCAGGGTGGCTAACATTTCCTGTACTGCGGGAATGAAGTAAGGCATTGACTGCGGTGGTCGGTAGAGGAGTACACAGGTGAGGGGGACCGTAAAAGAAGCAGATCGGACAACCAAAAAATCTACAGCATTAATAAGAGAAATGACAGTGTTTGAAAATGAAAATTGGAGCGGGCAATCAGGGCTACCACGCCTCCGACCTTCCCTGCGGGCCGATCTGCGCGCACAGCGTAATAAGAGTGGGGAAGAGCCGCTAAGACATCAGGCAAGGAATCAGAGGAAAACCAGGTTTCAGTAAGAAACAAGAGATCTGGTTGGGGGGCGTGGCCACGGCGGCAAGCGTAATGGCCGCTCCGCTGTGAAGCTCCTCCGAGCGGGCGCCCGAAATCGGCGAGAAGAGATGTAATCCGCAATCCCTGTTTACACCGGACACCGGGACCTGCCTCCAGATGACCGCAGGCGACCGTGGTGACATTTCCGAACTGCGGGGGCGGTTGGACGCGGAGAACACGGCGGAGGGAATCTGAGGCCTCCGGACCTCGACGCCATCTTCCTTCTGCGCTGGAGCGCCGAGTGAGTGCTGCTCGGCCGTTGGCGGTCGCGACCCCATCCCTTTCTGTTTTTCTCCACCGCCGGAGACGTGTACTCGCCTCCACTGCCGCACGGTTCCCGTTTTTTTCCGGATTGCCCGGTTCTCGAATGCAGCTGAGGCCTCCGGCCCGGCTGTGTGTGGGAGCTGGGGACTGGATTGCGGGCCTGTGCGGACCTGAGGGGGTGGCTGCGGGACCCGGTGGGGGGCGGAGGGGGCAGAACGCGCGGCTGCAGGGCGAACCAAGTGCGTTTCCCGGTATTGCACAGCGGACTGTTGCCATGCGGTCCCTCCATGCTATGCCACGGTTGAGGTGGCGACAGCCTTCGCACAGGGAGGCCTCAGCATCACCCCATCGCGCTGACTGTGTCTGGCTAAATTATCCCTGATCTAGCTTCTTTGGTCTGGGACCTGCTTGCTTGCCTGCCGCACCTTCCACAAGGCACTGGATCTGGTGTCTGCTTTCCATTGATCCCTGCTCTCCGCCACTGTCGCTGCGTCTGCGACCCCGCCGCATGCCCTCCACGATGGGGAAAATGGATCCAGCCCAGAGGACGCTCAGCTTCGACAAACCGCCACTCCCTACTGCTGACCCTCGGGGGGCGGCTTCGGGCGCCCAGGCGCCGCAGGACAATGGCGATGCAACATCCATGATGGCCGCCATGATGGGAGAGATGCGTACAGGCTTCAAGGCCCTTGACACTCGCTTCGATAGTCTGGAGAAGAAACTATCTGACATTGGTTCCACGGTGCAAGCCCACGACGGGCATCTCGACTTGGCTGAGTCTAGAATATCTGATTTGGAGGACGGGTCCTCCAAGTCTCTGAAGCGGATAGAACGGGTCGAAAAGATTCTTAAAGATGTTGCCATCAAGAACGAGGATTTAGAAGCACGTAGCCGGCGGAACAACATCAGAATCCTTGGCGTGGCGGAGACTACCGCCACTGGCCGGTTCGACACCTTTGTGGAAACTCTTCTAATTGAGCTGTTCGGCAAGGACACCTTCACGACTGGCTTTGTTGTGGAACGAGCTCACCGGTCCTTGGGTCCCAGGCCACGCACCGGACAACTGCCCCGACCCATTATCGCCAGAATCATGAACTTTCGAGACCGTGACGCCGCACTGCGGGCTGCACGAGAGATGGGGGAAGTGCAGTGGCAGGGGAGCAAGCTGTCTTTTTTCCCTGATTACACCCTGATGGTGCAAGAGGCGGGGAGGAAATACACCAGTGTTAAGGCGGCTCTTCTCAATCTTGGCCTCAAATATAGCATGCTATACCCAGCCTGTCTGAAAGTGGACATTCATGGCAGATTCCGCATCTTTGACTCTCCGGCTGAGGCCCAAGACTTCTGCCACACTTACAAAAAGGGGCCGGGCTCGGCCTCTGGTTCCAGACCTAACTCTCCGCAACAGCCTGATACACAAGCCAGCGCTGACTTGTTTGTGGACGCTGGCCTGGGCTGAGGGTCCATACCTCTCTGGACATGGTTGCTCATCTACCTGGAGTGTTGGCTCGATGTAACCGTTTTTTTCCTTCCTAGCTGACCTCTCTTGTTTCGCACTACTGGGTTGCCCGCTCGGGGGCCAGCGTTGCTTCCACCCATGGCGCGGGCCTGCATGTTTTGCTCTGTTTTTTGGGGTTTGTTCAATTTGCATCTACAGATATGTTTCAACTCTTTGTATACTTGGCTATTATCATTCTGGATTGTTGTTCAGGAATCAGTGGGGTTCTGCCTCCCTTGGGGTGAGGGGAGGCTGGGTGGCGGGCGGGGGAGAGGATGTTTGTATTTTTTGTGGCTTCCTTTTTTTTGTTGTTTGATTGCGAGACTCATGGTATCTGCTTGTTGAACGACCACCTCTTGCTCACAGTCCTTGATCTGACGATATGGCCCGGATAGGTTTACAAACTGGTCCTTCTAATCTAACATTGATGACATGGAATGTCCGAGGCCTGAACTCCACCCGTAAACGGAAACAAGTTCTGCAATATGCTGAGAGACACAAAGTTGATGTACTTGTCCTCCAGGAGACTCACATGGTTCAAACGGACACCGCTTCCTTTGCAAGGGGCTGGGGTGCACACAGAGTTTTTTCATGTTACAGTAGGTATGCACGCAGGATTGCGATTCTGATACACAAACGGATTCCCTTTGTTTTAACGAGTAGTAAAATCGATGGTGAGGGTAGATATGCGATAATCAATGGTCTGTTGTTTGGTCATAAAGTTGCCTTTGTGGGGGTCTACGGTCCCAATATCGACTCTCCTGCCTGATTTGAGGAACTATACCTGTCACTATTGCACTCCGACATAGACCTAATGGCACTAGGGGGCGATTTTAATCTGCTAATGAACGCCAGTAGGAATAGCACGTCCCCCTCCCCTGATCGTAAGCCGCTGGCCCGCGCAGCGGTGGCGGCTATATGCTCCCATTTCTCGCTCCTGGATATTGAGGCCACATGACACACTGCCACTCCTGCCTTTACTCATCACTCCAGCTATCACAACACGAGCACCAGAATTGACTACTGGCTCCTTTCCCCGGGCTTGGCGGGATGGGTCACGGATCATTGCACTCTTCTCCGCACCCTCTCTGATCATTCCCCGGTGGTCCTGGCGCTTGCAATCCCCAGGCTGGGCGGCTATGAACGGCAGTCGCGATTCCCTGGGAGGGCACTAGCGGACCCTGTCTTCACTGAAGAAATTTGGTCTGCAATCGAGGAGTATTTTGAGATTAACACTGGCTCTGCGACCGCATAGGCCACTTTGTGGGAGGGGTTCAAGGCCACTTTAAGGGGGGTGTGCATCTCCAAACATGTTTGAGCGCCGCGCGACGTCCGTGCTACCCTATCCCGCATAGAAACTGAATTATTGACTGTCGAATCCGTTCTCACTACTGGCCCTTCCCCGATCCATGAAGCGCGTCGCCTTGAGCTTCTGATGGAATTCAGGGATGTGGCAGACAAAGAACTGAAATTTCTGGGCAAGTACCATACGGCACGACAGTACGGGGAGGGTGATAGGCCGGGCAGGCTGCTGGCCCAGATGTTGCGTCCACCTCGACAGGCCGCATACATCACGGAGGTGGCGGATACACAGGGCAAACATCACTTTTCCACCCCCGAGATCTGCAGCACTTTTTTGGCCTACTACCGGCATCTCTACACGTCTGCCCTTCCGGATGAGTGTCGGGATCCGGGTCCGTACATCAACGAAATTGCAATGGTTTTTTTGGAGAAATATATGCAGGACTATCTGGCCCATCCCATCACCCTGGAATTGATTGCGGAGGCAATTGACTCCCTAAAAGGATCTTCAGCGCCCGGCCTGAATGGCTTTACGGCCGATTTTTACCAGGAGTATAAAGAGGAATTGGTCCCTATACTTGTCGAAGTGTACGCCGAGGCCCTGGAGTCTGGTATTCTTCCACCTACGCTTCGCGAAGCGGTCATAGTTTTGCTACCCAAACCTGGACGCGACCCCACGGTCTGCAGTTCCTATCGCCCACTGTCACTTCTGAACCTGGACTATAAGATTCTGGCCAAGGTTCTGGCAATGAGGCTTGCGCTGCTGGTCAACACCATTATTTCACCTGTACAGTCTGGCTTCGTACCTCAGAGGTCGACGTCGTTGAACCTTCGCACAATTTTTTCGGTTCTCCACAGAATAGATCTCTCCACCCCGGCTGCCGCTGTCTTTTTGGACACTGAAAAAGCTTTTGATACTCTGGAGTGGCCCTTTTTTTTGGACGTGATGCGGAGGATAGGCATGCCCGCAATATTCGTCGCGACTGTGGAGTTGCTATACACTGCACCCATGGCCCGCATCCGCCTAAATGGCACCATCACTGAAAGATTCACTCTGTCCAGAGGTACCCGACAAGGGTGCCCCTTATCCCCCTTACTTTTTATTTTGGCAATGGACCCCCTGGTGCGCCACTTCCAGGAGAAACATCTGCACAGAGGGCTCCAATTCCGCACTGGGCCTCTTCTGGTCTCACTCTACGCGGACGACATGGTTTTATACGTCCGCACTCCGGAGACCAATCTACAACCCCTGCTGACTGAAATTACCCGCTTTGGCGAGTACTCGGGCCTCAAGGTCAACTGGCATAAGTCGCTGCTGTTCCCACTCACCCCCGCCACTGCGCGATGGCCTTGCTCCCTCCCGTTGGAGTGGTGTGAGGACTCTGTTAAATACCTGGGGATTAATGTTCATCTCGACACCGTGTCCATTATTCGCCTGAACTACGGCCCTGCTCTTGATTTTCTAGAAGATAACACCGACAGGTGGCTCCGACTCCCTTTATCGATGGCTGGACGCATTGCCATTGTCAAGATGGTGGTTCTGCCCTGTTTTTTGTACCTTTTCAACAACATACCGATCCCTCTCACCAAGGTTTTTTTTACACAACTGCGCACTGCTCTGTTGAGATTGGTGTTGGGGGGGGGGAGCGTCCACGACTGGCCTGGCGCGCGCTGACCCTACCTTACGAGAAAGGTGGCTTTGGGGTCCCGGACTTTTACCTTTACTATCTGGTCGCCCAGTGCTCGTATGCCCACCCTTGGTATCATCCGGATGCCAGGATTCCACATTTGAAACCCAAAGTGGACGCGGCGCTCCCTGTGACTCTTGATGCGATTCTTCCCAAGGGTCTCCCCCGAGAACCACATGACATACTCCCACTCACCACGACGACTTGGGCTTGGGACAAACTTAAACGCTTGCTACACATTGACACCTTGTACTCTCCTGCCCTCCCACTACCAAACTCCCACTGGCTCCCTATTACGGGCGAAATGGTGATCCGCCGGTCTCTCTCAAAGTTTCAACTGCATACAATCGGCGATCTGTTCCCTAACGGCCATGCTTTTATTATAACTGAAGACCCCTGTTTCACTGATTGCACTTTTATGGATACATTTGTGCTCCTGAGACTGCGCGCGCTTGTGCGTGCTACATTTCCAACATTCCCTCTACCGCCCGACGATACTCCGGCACTTACAGCCATCATACAGAACACATCGGGAGCCCACGTGGTGTCCAAACTCTACAAGCTGTGCTTGTCCTCACTCCCATCGTCTGATGAGGCGGTTCGCGCCGCATGGGAGCGGGATTTAGGTACACAGATCACTGACGACCAATGGGGAGCGTGTTGTGCCATGACCAGAGAGGTCTCCATGAACAGCAGACACAAACTCATTCACTTCAAATTCCTCAGAAGGCTGTACCACACCCCAGCGTTTGCACACAGGATTGACCCTACCAGACCCCACACCTGGACCAATTGTAATGCCCCTCAGGCCGACTTTGCACATCTTTCCTGGACCTGCCCGAAGTTACACACCTACTGGGTTGAGGTACACAGCACTCTGGGTGAGGTTCTGGATCTGTCACTGTCTGTCCTGCCTGAAGTTGCACTGCTGGGTTACGTGTCCAATTTCCCCTGCAAAACTCGCAAATTGGCGTCCATTTGTTTCCTGCTGGCCAAGAGAGAAATTGTGCTACTTTGGTGCTCGCGACGCGCTCCTACGGTCGCGGCATGGCTCAGGAGTGTGGCATATTGCAATGTGAACAGTGTGGAATACTCTGAGCAACTCCCGGCCTCTTCCCGCCCCACAGACATCTGGGGGCCGTATCGCCGATACATTAATGGGAAGGCACGGGAGGCGCCCTCTCAGTCCCTACATCCCAACACACCGACCGGGGTGGGTTAGACCATGGGATGCCCCCTAATACACCCGTTTTGGCGATGATTCTACTATGGCAAATCTCCGCCCCTTGGATGTTGGGGTCGGGTTTTTTGGATAGTCGGGAACCCTTCGACACTCCTAACATGGGGGACACTTACTTGTGCGTACTGGATTTTAGTACTCTGCTCGGTTCATTCCTTGGACCTTTACGTCATCACCTACATGCGTAGGCTCCTGTACATCGTTCAGATCCTTGCCGGGTGGCACAGGGTATTATTTGATTCAGCTATAGGGTGGTTGTTGTCAACAGTAATGCTTGCCATCTCACCAGCTGAGTTGCTATGTTGGTCTTGCAATTTAGTATTTATAATTTCTGTCTCTTTTATCTTGCTTTTACCTTTCGTAATATTTGTTTCATTTGCTTTCCATATGTGTTGCCTTATCAGAAAATGTTATTACTGTATCATTCACGATGTTCTGTTGTTCAATCCTACTTTGCACCTACTTGTACTGCTTGATATGCTGATTGTGAGACTGGATATTCATATGTACATGTCATTCATTCGTTATCTACTAATGTGGATTGACTCATCAGCCTTAATAAAGTGTTTAAAAAAAAAAACAAGAGATCTGGTTTGACCGTTTCTAAAAAAGTGAAAAGCTCGAGATGGTGTTTGACAGCTGACTGGGTGTTGAGAAGGAAAGCTGAGATTGTAGGGACAAGGCAGGGGGGCGGAAGGAGCAGGGGCAGGGGGAAAACACAGGGGTGGTAGGGGTCGATGGGCAAACCAATGGAGCAGCCTTTTGAGAAAGGAAGGTAGTATGGTTGTTAATTAATTATTAATTGCTAATTCTTTTGTATTAATTGGTAATTAATTGTTTAATTTATAATTATGTTAATTGTATTACTGTATTATTTGGAGTGGGTTGTGGGTTATAGGGGAATAGGGTGGGAAGTAATGTAATTTTAATTAAGTATTTATTTAAATTACTTTTGTGTATTGATAAATAATGTATTGTTAATTATTTATTAATTGGTTATTTTCTTTATTACGTATTACATGTTTGGTACTGAAAATTAATTTTTGTTAATTAAATATTAATAGGTAAATAATGTTTAATAAATAATATTTATTGGTATGTATATTTAATTAAGTATTAAATATTTTGTGATTGGTAATTGTTTTTTTTATCATTTTTAATTGGTATTGAGAATTAATGTATTCTTAATGTATAATTTTTGTCCCCTCTGCTATCCAAAGACTTCCCTACTGTTGCCTCTCTCTAGAGTGGGAATAGTACATTTTACCCCTACACTATCCAACGCTTTCCCTACTGTTGCACTCACTGGAATGGGAATAGTAATTTTTACCCCTATGCTATCCAACGCTTTCTCTACTGTTGCACTCTCTGGAGTGGGAATAGTAATTTTTACCCTCGCGCTATCCAACACCATCTCTACTGTTGCACTCTCTGGAGTGGGAATAGTAATTTTTACCCATACGCTATCCAACGCTTTCCCTACTGTTGCACTCACTGGAGTGGGAATAGTCATTTTTACCCTCCCGCAATGCAACGCTTTCCCTACTGTTGCACTTACTGGAATGGGTATAGTAATTTTTTCCCCTCTGCTATCCAAAGACTTCCCTACTGTTGCCTCTCTCCGGAGTGGGAATAGTACATTTTACCCCTACGCTATCCAACACTTTCCCTACTGTTGCACTCACTGGAGTGGGAATAGTCATTTTTACCCTCCCGCTATCTAACGCTTTCCCTACTGTTGCACTCACTGGAGTGGGAATAGTAATTTTTACCCCTACGCTATCCAATGCTTTCCCTACTGTTGCACTCACTGGAGTGGGAATAGTCATTTTTACCCTCCCGCTATCCAACGCTTTCCCTACTGTTGCACTCACTGGAGTGGGAATAGTAATTTTTACCCCTACGCTATCCAATGCTTTCCCTACTGTTGCACTCATTGGAGTGGGAATAGTAATGTTTACCCTTACGCTATTCAACACTTTCCCTACTGTTGCACTCTCTGGAGTGGGAATAGTAATTTTTACCCTCCCGCTATCCAATACTTCCCCTACTGTTGCACTCACTGGAGTGGGAATAGTCATTTTTACCCTCCCGCTATCCAACGCTTTCCCTGCTGTTGCACTCACTGGAGTGGGAATTGTAATTTTTACCGTCCCACTATCCAACAAATTCTCTACTTTTGCAATTGTTGGAGTGTGAATACTAAATTTATTCCCTTAGCTATGTAATGTTTTTAATTTTGTTATGTTAAATGTAGTGTAAATTATTAATTAACATAAAAAGTATTAGTTCAATTATTTAAATTATTGTATATTATTTAGTTTCATATTTAGATAATAGGTTTATTTATATATATGTAAATATATATGTAATAATGTTTTACATATGTTATAATTAAGATTAATAATTATTTTATAATATTAAGTAAATATATATGTTTAAAAAAAGAATGTTTTTTTTACATTACATTTAATATTTTTACATTTTAAGCTTTTTTTAATTATTTTAAATATGTTTTATTTGTGTTTATTATTTAATTACTTTTATATTATTTTTAATACATTTAAAAAATTCGATATTTTAGTTGACTATATTTTAACTATCGATATTTTGTACTAGATATTTTAGTACCTACCTGTTTGTTAGTATGTCCCTCGATATTTTTGAGTCGATATTCTGAGCATTAGATATTCTGTCCCTGACCTGTTTATTCACAGCTACACCAGCATGACCAGATGCCATCACGTGCTCTGCGGGCCTTACTCAGCATGTGTGTAGAGGGTGGGATTGTGTCAGAACTCTGCGTTTTCATGGGCAGGGACTCAGTCTAATGTGGAGCAAGTAGTGCCACTCTCTTTCCTTACAAAGCCCGGCATGTCCCTGAGGGAAACTAACCTCCAGCTATTTTCCAAAGTGTAGTGCCTGGACGCCACCATATCCCAGTTTGGGAGGTCCCTTGACATTGGGAAGGTTTCTTGGGGCAGTTCAACTGGTGAGCCAGCTGGGACATAGACCCAAGGGAGTCCACGACTGCTATTCAGCGGCCCCATCTGTTGGGCCCAGTCTCCCATTATGATGTTACCGGCATACATCTGTTCAGGCCATCATCTTGGTCACACACCCCATCATTACCATTATCCTATACTTAATGGGAAAAAAAATGTCGAACTAAGTAAAAAAATATCCTCATGTAACAATATTGAGCACACACATATTACGACTGTGGTGGTGCTCCAGCAGTGCCCCAATGCACCGTCAGCTGGAGGACCATCAAAGCCGCGGTGAGCACGCTCGCAGTATTATGATTGTCGGGCAGTGCTGCAGCAGTGTCACAGCAGTGGGATGTTAGGCTCATAAGAGAGCCTAACATGCAGCCCGCAGCAGTGTTAGCATCTGCAGCATGTTCCTGAATAGTTTAGCATCCATTCCACACCCTGCAGATTCAGGGATGTAATTACAGGGAGTCACCCCCAGGCCCAGATCTGGCAGGGGTCCCTGTTAGGGCTCACTTATTTACCTCTCCGCCACCCTTTTCATGGTGGGCATAATGCCATTAAAAGGGCAGAAAAAAGGCAACTCAGAATATGCTTTATTCATGCTGGTAGCAGACCGCCAGCCAATCGGGATCCTTGATCCCGGTGGAGCTGGCGGTCTCATGGCAGTTCAACTGCCACGCTCTGAATAATGAGAATGGACCCGCAGTGGGACGGTGGTCAGACCGCTACCGCAAGTACGGCGTTGCAATGGACCGTTGTACTCGTAAAGAAGTCCTAAATTTGGTCTACTATTAAATATACATACCGTGGGAAAAATATCAAAACAAACATTATTGACCACAACAATATCATAAAAACTAACTAAAAGCTCAAACAGAAAATCATAAACTCCTTTTTTTTTTAAATAAGATAGATATAAAAAATATCAACAGACTACAACAAAAAATATATAATACGTTTAAACCACAAAAATAAACTTATATCTTGTCACATTACATACACTATTACAAAGAAAAACATTTAAAAAATCAAACAGTAATGCAAGAGAATACATATTACACCAAACATTAAAATAATACAAATAAATGTAACATTTCAAAATATATTAGTTATCCAATAATACAACCAATACACATATTTAAAAGTAAAACAGAAACGCTAATTAACGTCCACCAAAAAAGGAGATAACTGAAAAAATTCAAACTTCATACAACTTTTGTAAAACAATTGACTGTAAAACAAACTAACCAATAGCGTATAAACCTAATTAAATTAACTTTATAAGATGAGCACATAACCTCATTCATTTTCTCAGGAAAAATTAATTTATCAACTACAAGAAAGGGACAATGTGCATAACAGCACAAAGACAAGCCAGAATGAAAACTTCAACAAATTAACTCCCCACATTCATAGGCAAGTCTAAAAAAATAACTTAACTGTAATGAAACCTAATATAGTTGTAAAATGCAAATGTGAAAACAAATCACTAAACTCCCTCCTTTATTACCTATATCAATGCTTAGATACTAAAAAAACACTTAATCAAAAATGAAGTACTGCACACCGAAAACTGCAACTCTACTCTCGGATACCTACACAAACATCCAAGTGAAACAAATATAGTTATAAAAATACAATCCCTAAACTTACATGTAAAACCCCATCACCCTCCAAAACTAACCATATCTGTATTATAACATATAAATAAAACAAACATTTTCTCACCCTCAGAAAAGCAAATCTCATCTAAATTAAAGACAAACTAAAGAACATCAAGTGCAACTTAAAGCAACAGCATATTTGTAAGTACAGAGTGTAAAACGTTTTCATGCATGTTTAAATAATATTAGCAAATATAATAAGTATTTTTGCAAAACTAATAATACTAAAATTGAAATGACAAGGATCGAAAACGTGAATTGGAAATTTAGGAAATATTATGCAAATATTTGTTATGGAAGGACCACAATGAAAAAATGATATTATAAGTAACGTGAGAGAACATACCCACCCCCCTAATGTAACAGAGATAGAAGTAAGGCATGTACTTCAAGATGCAAAAGAAGCAAGCACGCGTTTCCAAGAGGCTACTACTAAATTTTTAATATACTCACTTACTAAAGTAACTGAGCAGATTACACGTCAGCTAACAGCAATTCCTACTTTAAAAAGACTATTATCACATACTAAGAAAGGTACAAGTCAAACATCTGATGCCCATGGATGATAGCAAGATATAGGGATTTCAAAACACCTACACATAATGATGAACCCTTATTCCTACACGACAATCACAATAATGACAGAGAACGCACAAAATACAAAAAACACATCTACAGAGAAAAATCTTTTTTTCCTAACAAAACTATATAAGTCCAGAAACAGACCCAAAGACCTCTTCAATATCATCAAACATCAAACCTCCACTTTCCCACAACACCCTATTGATTTCTCCACCAGGCGCAGTGAAGAGTTCACTAAATTCTTTTCAGATAGAATAACAAACAATGAACTCTCACTGGACCCTCTCACCCTCTCTCCACCTACTAGAGTTGGCCCCTCCTCTAAAGATGCACCCCACCTTGCCTCATCAGCAACTGAAAAAGGACCTCCCAAATCCATCCTCTCAGAGAACCACAATGCAATCCCAATCACCTACAACTAAAGAATAACGCAACATGGTCAAAGTTTGAAATCATCTCTGAAAAGGAAGTCCTCGAAATACTATCATGCTTAAAGCCGACCTTCCACCTATCTGACCCTCTGCCCTACTCACTTGTCAAAATCTCAGACACATCCTCTCACCAACATTGACTAAAATCATCAACTCCTCCCTATGTAGGGGCTCCATGTCCGCTTCCCTTAAACTCAGCCAAATCATCCCCCACCTCAAAAAGCCAGACGCAGATCCCAATAACCTCAAACAAATAAAGACCTATAACCAACCTCCCTCTTCTTGCCAAAACCATGGGAAAATGTGTGCTCTCCCAGTTAAACAACCACATCAAAAAATTCAACTTACATGACACCTTCCAATATGGATTTGGGAAAGGCTGTAGCAGAGGGACTGCAATACTGAACATTACCAATGATCTACATAGATCCCTCGACAATGGTGACACCAGCCTCCTATTTCTCCTGGACTTCTCCTCAGCCTTTGAAACCGTCAACCACAACAATCTTCTAAACCCCATCTCACAAAGCGCTGGCATCAGCGGTACTTTCCTGCAATTGTTCGCATCATACCTGAGATCCCACCTAATCAAAATAAATAGCTTGACATCAGCAGCAGTACTAGTCAACCAAGGAGTTCCCTATGGCTCAATCCTATCTCCTGCCTTGTTCAACCTCAACATGGAACCCCTTGCATTGATACTAAAGCAAACCAGGACTGCCTACCATCTTTACGCTGATAGCACCCAAATCTACATTAAAATCCCATCACCTAAAGACATCCAACACCTAAACAACACTCTCTCCCAGATACAAACTTGCCTGACCAACAAATATCTAAAGCTCAACCCAAACAAAACTGAACTTTTCCTCATACAGCCAAAAAACAGTCCTTACCCATCCATAAGTGCCTCGACAACCTAACTGCACTAAACTGTAAACTATCCAGGCTGTGGAACCAAGACTGGGGAGTGAACTGCGCCAGATCCTATACGCTATGCAGAACACCCAAACTCATTTGACGCCAAGCTAGATGCACTCAAGTACGGAGTGGGTAGACTATCGGAGAGGATGGATAAGCATGCAGTAACGGTTTGACATGGTGGAGCGCAGGGTGTCCGACAATGAAGACACCCAGGGGAAGGTTGCGGAGTCCCAGACTAATCTGGAAATTGTGATAGCAACACTCCAAACCAAAGCAGAAGATTTGAAGACATGGTCAACACGAAATAATCTCAGAATAACAGGAATTGCTGAGTTTGCCAAGACTGGTAACATGGAGAGGTTTGTAGAACAGCTCCTGGCTGAGGTCTTAAGCCGCAACACTTTCTCTGACACTTTTATGATGGAAAGAGCCCATAGATCCATAGCCCCTTCACCGCCACCGAGGGCAAGACCCACCAACCCATTATAGTGAGGATCCTGAAGTACCGGGACTGGGATGCGGTGCTGCACTGCTCTAGAGAGCTGAAGTCACTCCGATACAAAGGCACAGAGATCTCCTTGTACCCAGACTTCACACCACAGGTCCAAGAAGCATGAAAGAGATTCTTGCCAGCAAAAAGGAAATTGCAGGAAATGAACATTGCTTACACTATGCTCTATCCAGCACACCTAAAAATAACTGTGGACGGCAAGCAAAATATATTTGGAGATCATAAAAGTTTGCAGCACTATTCTCCACAGGAGATGGCAGGTAACAGGAGTACATCTACACTAGAGGACAACGGCAAACAAATGGTCCCTTCTAATCTGGACGATCTAGAGTAACACTGCCTTTCCAGCACATAAGTATATAATATCAATCACCTTTTATTTTACAAAACATAGGTAGGTTACACAAGCCAACTCAAAAGGCCCTTTGCTGGCAGGTCATTGAACACTATAAAGACTGACCCATATGCCAGGCATGTTACTTTCAGCTTGCTATAGATTGTTTAAATTACTAGGATGTATTGATGAAGGGCAGGGGCTGCTCTGCGGCGCAATTGATGTGCGGTGGAGACTCCCCTGTCACAAATACTGGCAAGTAGCGTAAGGGGCTTAGTATGTGCAGCCTTCCCGCACCTCTGATGTGGTGGAATTCGGTGGGCTGCTCAAGCCCCCTATGTGTACACCACTATGGTATTTAATAATAGGTTGTTCTCAGAGGGTGGGGGAAGAGTTGTTAGTGTGGTGTTACTCAGAGGAGGGTAATGTCATTGGCGCGATTGGGCGGGGCTTATTAATGTTAAGTCATGATAACAGACAACATGGCATTAGCACAATGCTAAATGTCATCGTACACACAACACTACGTTATCCTTTCAGCATGACCCATAGACCAGAGTACGACACACATGCATAGTCCGCTGACCTTACTCACTTGGAATGTAACGGGTCTTAATAACCCCTGGAAAATTTGAGAGGTTTTAGCATAACTAGACCAGCATAATGTCAGGTAGTTCTGCTTCAGGAGACTCACCTCACCAAACAACTGAACTTACTCTCAGAGCCGGGTAGACGGCCTATTCCTCCTTCGCCAGATGTGTGATTTTAATGGTGAAAAAGGGGACCCGATTTGCAGTGCTGCATACAAAAACATACACACAGGGATGTTGTGTAATCGTCAAGAGTGATTTCAGTGGACACAATACTGACATTGATTAATGTATACGCTCCAAACACAGACGACCCTGCATTTTTTGCACAGATTTGGGTACAGCTACATGAACTGACACCAGCAGCGGTCCTACTGGGTGGGAGTGGGGGGCGATTTTAATATTTGCATAGATCCAGCTCTAGAAAGAGCCACATGTGTTCACAGGTGTGATAAGCAAGTAGCCAAGGTCCTTAGAGAAGGTAGGGAGGAACAGGATTTAGAAGACCTGTGCAGGATAAGACACCCAACTAAGCGAGAAGGCACATGCTCCTCTCTCACACACAACTCTTGGTCTAGGATAGACTACTGGATAGGTACTAAAGAGGTGAGCACCTGAACAAAGACAGTAGAACAAAGCCGAAGACCTTATCTGACCATGACACTGTCTGGCTAGAACTATTGTTGCCCACCCACACACCCCGACAGTTTACATGGCACGTCCCGACTGCTGCACTGCTAGATCAAGTGTTCAAAGCCGAAATAAGACAAGCCATTGTTACATTTTTTGCGCATAACTTACGTTCAGTTTCAAGTGCGAGAGTGATATGGGAGGCCTTTAAGGCCACACTCGGTGGGCCCTGCACAGGTAAACAAGCGAGGGTTCTTGGAGACATTCGTCAGTAGCTACGCATACTCGAAAGAGGCATGCAAGCATTAGAAAGGGAGCATGAACAGACCTTCAATGCAATATTACAGGCCACTGTAAGAGAAAAAATTTCAATATATCAGGAGATCGCGGACTGAGAAACCCGCTTTTTATCACACAGATATACAGCATGTACATACGGGGAGGGCGAACAACCAGGTCATACCCTGGCTAATAAGATACGAAAGGTTTGTGCAGATAACAGATGAGCAGGGCTGAAAACGGAATGATACACCATCAATACTCTATGTGTTTACCAAATATTACTCACAATTATATTCTACGTGTATGGAGGCCTCTGATTAGGAGATAGCAGTGTTTCTTCAGGAAATCGTTATGGCATGGCTCTCAAATGGGGAAAGGGGGTATTTTACGTAGCCCATTACAAAAGAAGAGGTTAGAGATGCAATACAAGCTCTCCCAAATGGCAAGGCCCGAGGAACAGACAAGGTCTATTAGTGCTTCATCTGCTTGAAATGTACAAAGAGGCTATAAGCAGGGTCTTCTCCCGACAACACTCTGAGAGACGCTACTAATGACGATATTCAACCCGGATAAATACCCGGAACATTGCAATTCCTTTAGACCGCTTTCACTTATTAATATTGATGCCAAAATATCGGCAAAAATACTAGCGGCCAGAATGCACCCCTTAATGCAGCATCTAGTCTTGCAAGATCAGTCAAGTTTTATCCTCACCTGATGAACGACCTAAAATGTATGCACAGTGTTTGCCCTATTCTGCTAGCTAGACCAAGAGCTGCCTGCAGCGGCTGCTCTATTAGACGCGGCCAAAGCGTTTGACTCTGAGGATTGGGATATATGTTTGCGATCCTGTGTAAGGTCAGGCTACCTCCGGCTTTCCTCTACTGGGTCCAGCAATTGTACACTGAACAAGTGGTAAGGCACTGGGTAAATTGTAACACAATGGAGCCATTTAACATTCATAGAAGAACACAGCAGAGATGCCCTCTGTCACCCCTGTTGTTCGCTCTGACGTTAGAACCACTGGTGTGTAAAATACGACAATGGGCATATGCGGCATTAAGTTTCAGATTGAGGCCTCTTAATATATCTGCAGGGCCGGCCTTAGGCATGTGCAGGCTGTGCACCTGCACAGGGCCACCAAACCCCAGGGGCCACCACGCCAATATAGATCCTTAATATAATAATCCTCGGAGGATGGATACACATTTGCGTGGCGGCCCCTGGTAGGGATTTGGCAGCCTCCAGCTCTGTTCCACTTCCTAACACCCCGACCCGACCCCTCCTGAGCTCCGGGGGGCTCTGCCCCGCCCTGACCCCCTCTTCCGGGGCCCCCTATCTTTGCTCCCTGCCCAAGGCCACCATGAGCCTAGAGCCGCCCCTGATATCTGTGTTGCGATGTGGTCTTATATGTACGAAACCCAGCAGATAACCTGGAGCCATTGCTACAGGAATATATTTGGTACGAGTGATTCTCAGGCCTTAGTATGAAGTAGGCTATGTCGGTGGTTATCCCGATGTCACCGTGGGTGTGTGCAGAGGCGGCCGGGGGCCATCTGATCTGCGCATGTGTCAGATTCGGCTGCATTCCGGCGGAATGTCCGCCACGCCGAAGCGGTTGGTGGCCCACTGGTACCGGCTGCCACTGTCCTTGGCCGACCGGATTGCAATTCAAAAAAATGGTCATACGCGTTTTTTATATTTATTCACAAATATACCTATCCCCTTGACACAACACTTCTTTACAAAATTGAGATCCCATCTAATCATACTAACATGGGCAGGTCGTTGTCCAAGAATTAGTTGGGAAGAACTCACTCGCCCGTAGGCACAGGGGGTTTGCGGAGCACCAAATAAGCACCTCTATTATCTTTTTGCGCAGGCAAACTTTGCGCACCACTGGCATCGCCTGCATGAATATGTACCATACGTTGCCATAGAATCGGATGAGGCTCCCCCCAATCTGCTTACAGCTCTTATACCACAGAGAAGGACGGAAATTACATGCTCTGTTATAAATCCAGTAAAGTGCACAATCCACGCACGGAGCAAATTAGCACAACAAGCACATAAGGCACCACTGTATGCCCCTGCACTCCACCTTCTACACCATCCAGATATATCAGTCACACAAGAACAAAAGGCACAGAAACTGTTGGACAAGATGGACGTGCGCACCATGGGGGATATGTTCAGAGAGAGGCTGTTTGTTAATTCTACAGAACTCTTCACTTTCATCACACAGACGCTACTCCTCTTTGCATACATGCGACTCGTGCATGCCGTTACAACTTTATGTATATCCTATCTGCAGAAGCCAGATGCCCTGCAGGCATTACAGATTCCGCTGTTTGCCCCCACACGGGGGCGCCTAATCACTAAACTCTACAATGCAGTTAAATAGGAGAAATACAAAAGACAGAGCAGACGCTAGAGAGATGGAACACTGCACTGAATACACCAGCCAAGCATACCTGCACCTGGAGCGAGAGGAGAGAGGACCGAGGCACAAGAGTTTCGAGGCACAAGGGGCTCGGCAGCCTGAAGGTCCGCTGCAACACAACACACCACAGCAAACGCCGCCACCAGTTGCGCCGCCGCTCCGGGACTCCAGATCCCGGCAGCCTTCGCGACGGCGCGTTCCCTGACGTGCTAGACGCGCCGGGAGGGGCTACTAAACAAGCGAGCCCTCGGTGGAGCGGGGGGACCAGACAAGCATACCTGCACCTGGAGCGAGAGGAGAGAGGACCGAGACACAAGAGTTTCGAGGCACAAGGAGCTCGGCAGCCTGAAGGTCCGCTGCAACACAACACACCACAGCAAACGCCGCCACCAGTCGCGCCGCCGCTCCGGGACTCCAGATCCCGGCAGCCTTCGCGGCGGCGCGTTCCCTGACGCGCTAGACGCGCCGGGAGGGGCTACTAAACAAGCAAACCCTCGGTGGAGCGGGGGGACCAGCCAAGCATACCTGCACCTGGAGCGAGAGGAGAGAGGAACGAGGCACAAGAGTTTCGAGGCACAAGGGGCTCGGCAGCCTGAAGGTCCGCTGCAACACAACACACCACAGCAAACGCCACCACCAGTCGCGCCGCTGCTCCGGGACTCCAGATCCCGGCAGCCTTCGCGGCGGCGCGTTCCCTGACGCGCTAGACGCGCCGGGAGGGGCTACTAAACAAGCGAGCCCCCAGCGTCGCGGGACGCGAGCCCCCAGCGTCGCGGGACGCGAGCGGGACGCCCAGGGCGAAGCCCGGGCAAAGGGCGGGCCCTCTACGGCCCTCAGCGGCCAGAAGAGGCTGGGCTGGGCCACCCCCCTAAAGTCACCTAAATCATTGCGCTAACAAGGTACCTACCTGTGCATTATATCACTTGGTTTACGTAAGCTATTGACATTGCATTCTCTTCCGATATATTATGAGGAAGCCAGTTAAAAAGCCAAAAATGCCCACACTAAGATCAAGTACAAAATCGAAAACGGATCCACCACAACCACTACCAACACTAACCGCCATTGATAAGATGTTGAAACAAACAATAGGGGCGGTATCCAATGCTATCGCAAACACGGAGAGAAGGATGTCTCTACCACCTGTGACTATTATCCAAGATACACAGGAAGCACTTATCAACCTATCTGTAGTCACCCTAGACCCCGCTGAAGATCCTGATACTAGTTTGGCTATCACTCCCTCCTCTTTCGTTGATCTCCCGTGCGCCCAAGCTCCCACCGAAACTAGGAGGGAGCGAACGGACTCACACAAAAAAAAGAGGAAATTAAACACCATGGAAAACACATGGCCCAGGGAAGGCTCGAAATGCGGAGGACAAAAAGGCCAAAGCAAAACCACAATCATAACTTGGTGACACCTATAAATCCGCCCACATCAGGAATACCCTGCTGGATTACTAACATGGTGGCTGACCTTAAAACGGACCTAGAACATACCATCACCGCGCTGATTAAACCCCTCATGGCCAAAATTGATAGGCTAACATCTCTGTTAAACAAAAAGGGTGTTGGCGCTAAAGGTCAATCAGCACAAGACGGTGCCACAACAACAACAACAACAGCAAAACAGGATGGGAGCCCAACGAAAAAATCCACTAAAGACAAGGCTATCCCAACAACGGATCCGGCATCAAATATCCCCCTAGAGCTTCACAAAGGAATACAAAAGATGCACAAAATGACATCTCATCACCGAACACTGGTAAGTCCAATAGACAAACAACTTCCCAAATAAACAAACCATGTCAAGGAACTGCTCAAACAACACATGGAAATAATGACCAAACTCCAATAGTTAACTCTAAGACAAACCCGACTCCACCAGCAAAGGCTATAGAAAACAAAACATCAACCCGTTTTAGGACAATTAATCTCCCTCCTGAAGCTTTGCCCTTCGTAGTCGTGTTGACAGGAGTCCCACCCCTAAGAGAGGGCAAAAGGGAAACACAAGTGGAGCTAAAAAACAAATGCGCACAGTGGTTACAAATACACAGACCACTACCCCCCAATATTCATGGAGAAATTCTGTCAGTAAGAAAGGGGGAGTGGATCGGTAGAGGAACAAAAACAATAGCAGGGGACATAATAACAGTGAATTTTAGAGACTTTGCAGCTGTTAACTTTATTTGCAATGCACCCCCCAGCAGTGCCCATTCACAAATCCACCCTGTACATTTGTCTTACTTCTACCCCTATGCACCTCAAAGACCTGTGCAGAGAAATAGATTTCCGACGAATAGGATCTACCAAATGGAACCCCAATATAGACCGGCCAGTGGCAAATGCCATATCATGCGACCCCAAATTTCGATCCTTTTCCAATGCAGCACGCACACTGGAACAGGTTTAGCGCACTTGAGGAGGTCGATTGACATGTATGGGGACATCCACTTCTTACACCCATAAGGCCAAGGGAGGAAGGACTGTCGACAACAGGAACGGAAATGGGGGTTGTGAATAGGACAGGACCCGCAGATTGCAAGGGAGGTGGTAGAAAGACTCCAAAAACCAGGAGGGGAAGATGCAACCTGTTAGACCCTCCAGATTATAGGATAACCACTGAACAAAGTAGACTAGCTACCATTAGCAGCCCACAATCCCGCACTGATACACCAACTACAAAAGCAGATCAGGCAGTGAACCTATTAAGAGGACTAACAGAACAACCCAGGGTGGATACTCACGAAAACTTACAAATTGTATCCTGGAACATAGCAGGACTAGCGGCCAAATTTGAATCCCAAGAATGGCTTAACTACATAAATAAATTTCAAATTATATGCCTGCAAGAAGCATGGGTTGTTGAACCAAATGATTATAGCCTAGAGGGATACAAATGCTTTTCTGACCCGGCCAAAAAGGTATCATCAGGGAGAGCTAGTGGGGGACTAGTAACATATGTTAACTTACACATCCAGGGAACATGGTCAAATCTAAATTGGGACTCAGACAACCTACAAGTAGTAAGGTTTCGCTTCAAAAGACTAAACCTTTTTTTACTTAACTGGTATAATGCTGTTGGTACGATGGCAAAGGGAGCAGCTGTCAATGAACTGGACTCATGTTTAGAAAAACTGTTAACCTTAAACAAGACACCAAACCCCCCAAGTTTAATACTTTTGGGGGATTTTAACTGTCACCTTTGTGACAAATTAAAACCATTCAATAAAGATTGGTCAAGATGCACCATTGCGAAAGGGCCGCATTTTGCTCATGTAAAAGAGGGATGGGACCTTGAGAGACTAACGAAAAGGCACAATTTGGTCCAAACCTTGGATCTTGCTGAGCTGGGCGAAAATGGAGACCTCAATCCAACATTCAGAGGCAGAGGTTGCCAGTCTTATATTGATTATATCTTAGTCTCGCCCGTACTAAAAAGAAACATCAGTAAAATTGCAATAGACGCAAGCATCTTTAGCGACCATAACCCGGTGATACTCACCATAAAAGGGTTTGATTTTAAAATAGGCCCAAAGAGAACTGACGTGATAGAAAAGGCAGTGGATCAAGGAAGGAGAATCAAGTGGGCCAGGACTGACGGGGACAGATTTTATAAAAAACTGATAGCAGAGGGTCTAACTGCAATAAATACATGCCTTGATCCCAGGGCGGAAGAAGCCTTAGTGATCAGGGCATTTAAAGAAATCGCATGCCACGTAAATAACCTCCTGAAGACTTCTAAAACTGGCAAAGTGCCCTCCACCCCCCGCTGGTTCGATTCCATTTGCACTAAGGTGCATAAAAAACTGAAACTTAGCCTCCATGCTAAACCAAGGCACAAGGGGCTCGGCAGCCTGAAGGTCCGCTGCAACACAACACACCACAGCAAACGCCGCCACCAGTCGCGCCGCCGCTCTGGGACTGCTGTTTATAATAGCACAGAATAGATCTGAATATAAAAAAGCTTTGAACACTCGCAAAAAGAGCCTACAAATTCAAGCCTGGGAGGATTTAAGGGACGCTGCAGAAAGGCGAGATATTTCAGGCTTTTGGAAGGTTATCAATACCCCATGCTTCCAGGACCAAGGAGCACCAAAAATAATGAATACCATCCTACCAGAACAATGGCAGAATCATTTTCAGAGCCTCTATAACCACACAGGACATTCAACTCAGGGCGACGCACCAAGGCTAACACAGCCTGCAAAATTAAACTTTTCCCTGAAAGAAGTTGAAATGGGAATAAAAGGGCTTAGTAAAAACAAAGCACCCGGCCCGGATGGAATACCTCCTGATCTCTTCCTAAGCAAAATCGATCTGTGGGCCCCGTTGCTAACGAGGGTTTTGAATGAGGCAGTGGTGGCAGGATTGCCTCGCTCTTGGTCAACAGCAACCATAGTTCCGATCTACAAAAAGGGGAACCGTGACGACCCTCAATGCTATCGCCCCATTTCTCTCATTGACGTGACTGCAAAAGTACTGGGGCGAGTCATCTTACACCGCCTGCATGAATGGGCAGTGGAGCACCAGGTCTTATCAGACATCCAATACGGTTTCAGGGAGGGCAGATCCACCACTGACCAATGTTTGAATTTATATCTTCTGGCAGCAAAATACACCATCGCTGGCAAGGGGTCCATTTTCATGGGGTTCATGGACCTTTCCGCTGCTTTTGACCGTGTAAACAGAAGAAAGCTCTGGTCATTACTGATAGAATTAGGAGTGGATCAACCCCTTGTGGATACCCTACAATCTCTACACTGGAATACATCCGCAAGCGTGAGGTACAACCAAGAGGGAAACAAGACCGACCCCTTTGCTTGCACCAGTGGAGTGAGGCAGGGTTGCATCCTAGCGCCCTTCCTTTTCTCCATATATATTAACTCCCTGGAAAAAGAACTCCTCAAACTAAAGGTGGATTCGCCCCAAATTGGCCATCATGCAGTGTCGGTACTATGCCGACGACGCGGTACTGCTAGCCAGAACCCCCCTAGGATTACAAAAGCTGATTGACGGTTTCGTCGAGTTTATGGATAAACTGGATTTATCGACAAACCTGGAAAAATCCTATATCATGTCAACAGGACTAATGAAAAAGGGGAATTTCACTTATCACATTGGATCACATAAGATCGACCAGGTCAAGACTTTTTCATATTTGGGGGTACTGTTCGACAACCATCTTAATTTCAAACCTTTGGTTGAGAAACACGAAACGAAACTGGCGGCGTCAGCAGGAGCCATCATGGGGTACGGCCAAAGACTGGGAAGGTGGTCCCCAGAGCAAATACTAAATTTGTACAGATCAATTTGCTGTGCGAAGGTAACCTATGGTGCGGAAGTATGGGGTTTCATAGACAACAAAGTACAGCAAATACAGGTAGAAGAAAATAAATTCCTGAGAAGAACCCTGAAAGCGCCCCAGAGCGTCCCGGCCTACATTATCCATGAGGAAGTCGGAGAGCCATTTATAGAAGACTGGATTAAAGTCAAACCTCTCCTGGCTTGGGTTAAAATATGGATTAACCCTGAGGCGGTTTTAACAAGACAAATTATAACGGATTGCTTCAAACGTGATAAAGGTCACAACATCCCCTGGCTGAAGTATGTTAAGGACTCGCTAGAAGAGATTGACTGTACAAACCTCTTCACATCCCCAGAATCCCTAACTGGTGAGAGCAAAACAATGGTAAAAAAACTTTTTTCAGAACGGTTACGGACAATTAGGGCAGAGAGTGAAAGACACAAACCCACTGTTTTATCTTACTGTAAACTTACAGCGAAGCAAGGAATGGAACCATATCTGAGGGTCATGTATAATGCTCAGGATCGTTATTATATGACTCGCTTCAGACTTAACATGCTCCATTACCTATTTGCGGTTCCGGCTGGGTTCACTCACACAGTGGAGGAGAAGGGTACCTGCGGCTGCGACAATAGGTCTCCGCAGGATACCCTTCACTTTGTTTTATTGTGTCCCCTTTATTCAGTCCCAAGACGCAAGTTCCTAGTGGGGATCCTGAAAGAAGTTAAGACAAGCAAAATTGGCCTTGAAGTTCCTACAGGAAGCTGAAGACACTTATACACTATTCTGTACTATAAACTTTATCCGGGTAGCACTGCGGCTAAGGAACACTAGAGAAATTGGACTTTAACATCACCTGACCCCTTAAAAATGAACTCCTTTCGCCACCAGTTTAATGAAATACGGTTTTAGCCAATCTCGATTTTTTTTTTTTTCACAACCAATTTTATTGAGCAAATGAGCATCAAGAATGTGGCGTCTGCACAACCGGAGATCACCACGACAATATCAATGCAGCAATTACATATGCAGCAAATGGTATAGCAGATTCAAAAATAGGCTCAGTATAGAAATTCCCCAGCGACCCACCCTATCCCACAACTCCACCCCCCTCGCCCCGAACACCCCCCCCCCAACCCCACTCTACCACACGTGTATAGAAGCAATAGAGAAAAGTAAGTAGGCGTAGTGCCACCAGGGCGTCGCTGCTTCGGGCCAACAATGTCACTGTGGTCAAATGTCCTCCTCTCGCTCCGCCGGGGAATCCAGGGACAGACCACGGTAGTCGGCCCAACGCTTCCAAATTTTGTAGTGTTTGCGTGGGCAGCCCCTCGCCTCAAAGATCAGCCTCTCCAGACCCATGAAATAATCCAGCCCAGCCTTCCATGCAGACAGGGGGGGAGCCCTTACTGATTTCCATGCACGGGCCAGGTCCCGCTTAGCCACGACCAGCCCCAAGAGCAACAAGTGGCGCTTATATATGTTACCCCCAACCCCCTCCATAATGTGCAGCAGGCCCAGCCGGTGTGTACGAGGAAGGTCCCAGCCCAGGACCTCAGCCAGGGAACTCCACACACCCCTCCAGAACCCAGTCAGCCGGCCACACGTCCACACAGTGTGTATCAAGGACCCAGGCACCGACCCACAGCGCAAGCATTCCGGGGATGCAATCAAACCAGCTTTCCACAGTCGTTCACGCGTATAATAAGCGCGGTGCAGGTATTTAAATTGGATGAGCCGGACAGCAATGGCGGTGCCACGTGGGGATTCCAGCGCCTCCCTCCAATCGTCCTCATCAAGAGGGCCCACATCCACTTCCCACGCCTCCCGAAGAGAGTGCAGGGTGGAGGAGCAGTGGATAACAAGCGTCTGGTATATTCTAGAGACCTTTCTGTCCCCCAGGTCCCCCATAAACACTTTAGCCTCGACCGGGCTAAACTCCCGCAAGGAGTCGAGGCCGGCGATGCTCGGGGTGAGGGCATGTCGCAGCTGGAGGTAGCGGAAGAATTGGGACTGAGGCATTTGGAACTCTGTGCGGAGCTCCTCGAAGGATTTGAGGGTGGTACCGGACATGACCTGGCCCAGTTGTGTAATCCCTATGGCTTCCCAACCTTCAAAGCCGGTCAGGGCCGCCAACTCCGGGAGCAGACCATTATGCCAAAGCGGCGTCTCAGCCGTCAACCTGCCCCACCATCCCATGCGGCGCAGTGACTGTCGCCACACAGCAAAGACCACCCTGGTGACCGAGGGCAACCCACGGCGTATGCGAGCCGAATAAAGGATGGTGTGGAGCGTGTGATCGCCCATGAGCGATCGTTCCAGGCCATAAGCCGGATCACCTCTATCGCCATACCACCATTCATTAAGGACAAGCAGTTGGGAAGCTTGGTAGTAGGAGAGGAGGTCCGAGGTGGACAGGCCCCCACAGTACGTGGATAAAAAGCACGTCTTCAATGCCACCCTGGCTGCACCGCCATCCCATAGGAAGCGGCCCAACACTGAGTTGACCTGACGGAACCACTCCAGGCCGATGGGATATGGGAAATTTTGGAGTTGGTATAGGAGACGCGGAAGCGCCACCATCTTGAAGATGACCGATCTCCCAAAGATAGTAAGCGGCATCCTGGACCAAGTCTTGACATCAGCCTGGACCCGTTCCCACACCGGCAGGACTCCACGCGCCCAGGCCACGAACCGCGACTCCGAGAGAAAAACGCCCGGATACTTCAGGCCATTCGTTGCCACTCGCAACCCAGTAGCCCAGGGGTCAGCAACCACTCCTCCACCCAGCACCCACAGGGTCGATTTGTTAAGGTTAAGATGAAGACCCGAGACCTTGCCAAACGCCCTCATGATCTCCAGAACCCGGGGTCCCGAGTGCCGTAGGTCAGTGAGAAAGAGGAGGACGTCATCCGCATATAGCGCAATCCTATCCACTAGGTCCTCACTCCAGACGAAGCCACGCAACCGGGCATCCGCTCGCACCCGCGACGCCAGGGGCTCCATGGCAAGGGCAAACAGGTATGGGGACAGGGCCAATCTCGATTTTTAACTCTTTTTAACAGAAATTTATTTTTATAACATTTGTGTGTATATTGTATATGTGCTTTTATGGTGTCTGTTTAAGTACCGAATAAAGATTATAAATTGAAAATTGAAAATTGAATACACCTCTATCTGGAGGTGACTGGGGATTTTGTTGCACACTCACTGAGTTCCGACCACTGAACTGTAATCTGCGTATTATTCATTTTAAATGCTTGCAACACATGTATTATACACCTGTGCAGTTGCATAAATACGGATTACGGAGCAATGCTGTCTGTATCAGGTGTGGGAATAAGCAAGCAGATTTTTTACATGTTGGTTGGGCATGCCCTCGTTTTAGGCGCTATTGGAGGGAAATGACAGATGTTCTGACAATCATATTGTCTGAGTCAGTCCCTAATACTCCACAAGTGTGCCTCCTTGGCTTGGTAAAGAGTTAACGACTGCCCAATCGCAGATTAACTGTGGTGGCCCTATTACTAGCCAAAAGACGCATAGCTATGTACTGGGGTAGCAGAAGAGCCCGAGAACAAAAAAAACAAAAAAAAAAGACATGGTGTTGGCAGCTAGGACTGTTCTTGAAGAAGTTATAAAGAAATAAAAGAAGATAAAGAAGACTATCGGTGATGATTCATGAAGAGCTTTAATTGATCATTGTGGAATATGCTCAGGATACAGCCCCTTTCTTATTTGGAGTTTGACCAACATGCACTGCATAGAAAACATGGCAGATGTCGGTCGCCCCTGCAATAAAAGCTGCTGCTGGAGGAAGGTTTGTCAGATTCTTTCAAAAGCCATTTTTTTTTTTATAGTCTGATATTTTATTATTTTCTATACTAATGCATTCTATACCATTATATTCAGAGCAATTTATAGAGCGCGTGGCTTCCTATCCGGGCCTCCCAGGCTGACAGCTTCCCGGAAGCATTCCGGTCTGGCCATTTAATTGATATTGTTTCTTGTGAAGCGCCCTGATGTTGAATTGATGAAGTCTGCGCTATACAAAGCACAAATAGGTGAATCTAAGTCTGTGACTGAGACACCCTCTTAACTGTGCCTAAAGCACGCGGAGATTCAGACTGAAAGACCCAAAAAGATTGTGCCTGAGACACCCGGAGAACTCCTTCTATGAGTAGACATTGAGAGGGCAGCTTTGCCTGAGACACCACATTATCTGTGCCTGAGACACACAGAGAACTGAGGCTGACACATCCAGAGAGACTGTGTCTGGGACACCCTGTGGCCTGCGCCCGGGAGTAAAGACACTCAGACGATGTCTATTTATGAGACACCCATGACTGTTTCCGATGCCCCTTATGAGTGTCTGAGACACTCGGGACGGTTTATGAGACCCCCATAGTGAATGTGTCTTAGAGGTGTACCGCGATAATGCGACATGAGACAGGCAGATATTGTGTCTGAGTCTGCGACATATGAAGGACTATATCTGAAAGTGGGGTACTCAGGGGATCACTGGGTCCGACAATCAGGACTGCGACTCCCCGAAGAGTCTGCCCAAGTCTCCATAGAGTCTGCATATGAGACACAAGGAGGACAGCGCCTCAGAGTGAGACACCCTGCGGACAGCGTCTGTGAATGTGACATGCAGGGGTCAGGACCGCTGTGCCTGAAGCACCCAGCACTGTTCCCAATACACACGCATGAGTGTCTCTGAGACACCCCAACCACTAAGAGACGCCTAAAGAGACAGCGGCTGAGAGCACATCGAGTGAACACAGCAGACATGCAGACACATTTTCTTCCACAACAACTTAAATGATGGACGTTCTATAGGTCGAATCAGTATGGAAAAGCCACAAAGATGAGCGCACAAAAAAACAGGTTTACCAGTCTGAAGACACTGTACAGTGACTGCGTTGAACGAGGCAGGCTGACTCCGAGGAAGGACTGGCCACCGCGTTTCGCATGGACCGCCTCTGCCATTAACAAGCCCCCCGTGCCACCAGTGCCCAAGGGGAGGGCGCCCCGAACACCATGAGAATCCCTCTCACGGACAGAAGACACGACCAATTTCAAACCCCGTCGAGAAACCCCCGGATACTTACAGGTGGCTGAAGAGAGACATTGTGTTTTTCTGTCCGGTGGCAAGTGTGGGGGTGGGTTAATATTAAACTGCAGTTCTCAGGAATGCCGGTGTAGTGTGCAAACCACCCCACAGACACGGTTAACCCATGCCTTGCTTTGAGGAATGCAGCGCAGGTAGACCTGGAAAATACCCGCCCTTCACCATCACACCCCCTTCCGTTTACCTGGGAAGTCGTCGTCTGCCCCACATCAGAAACCACGTCAAATGGCCTCAACTTCAGACACAACCACCCCGTGGCTGCACGACCTAGGGCCGCTAATACCCCTCCCCCTATGAGTCACCAATGCTACATGTCGCCACCATTAGGCAAAAAACCTGCAGGCATAGTTCAGGGGATGGGGGCAGGGAATATGGTGATGGGCAATACAGGGGGTTAAGCACGGACGTCAAGAACAAGGAACAAGGTGAGGGCGATGGGGCCTCGGCGTTATGGTTTAAACACTGATTGGGGGAGGGGCACGTGACGTCAGACATTGTATACAGTGTCAAACGGCCCTAATTAACACCAGAAGAGTCTGGGTGCCTTCAATACACAGAGGGCTTCAGTGGCGAGGGCCTGGGGCGACATTTGGAAGGCAAGGTGTGCGCACAGCGGGGGCAATCCACAAACACTTCCTCTCGGCATTACCCCAGACCCCCTCCCCAACCCCGGCCCAGACACACACTCGCAAATACCTGAGCTGCGGTCTGGGCCCAGAGCAGCTCAAGCAGAACACGAAATACTTAGTCCGAGTTAAATATTTGCCAGAGAGGAAAAGTTAACTTTCCCTGCAAGTCTGAGGCAGCCGCCTATCAGCAGTCACTACATCCTTGGCGTATCAGAAATAGCACCCTTCTTGCCCCCCCCCACCTTCCATGGAATACTTCATCAATTTTAGTGCAGCATTTACGGATAGGGCACCGCGCTGTGTGACCCGTACTGGGATTCTCGAATCGAAAATACATCGGATCAAGCTAGGCTTTTATCTCCCAGGGAGTTGTCGAAAGCTCTTTATGATGAATGAGATGTGTACAGCATGTGATCGTTTTAGAGACATAATCAGTGCGTGGACTCATTTGCAGCGTCTCGGCAAAAGAGACTCCCACAATGATTCGAGATTTTTTTCAACCTCAAGATCTTTTGTGGATTTCTTTATTGAAGGCATTTTACATGCTGTTGTCTTTTAAGGTGACCAGATCAACTGTAGGACAGCCCTCATGGCCATTATATATTTTCGGGCATTCCTATTCCCTCCATCTTAATTTCTTAATCCTCATCTCTCAATTTTCAAGCGTCTCTCATTGATCAATTCTCCTCCCTCGCTACTTATTTTTCACTCTTTTCCCAGAGGCGTCTGTCCACACCTTCATTCTTTTTTTTTCAACACTCACTTTCAAAACCTCATTCTGCATCCCTCACAACTCATCCTTCACTTCCCCGTCTTCGTCCCTCTCTCCTCTTCTTCTGCTCCAAGTCCCTCAATGATCAGCCCTTTTTCTCACGTGAAGAGAGAGTTCATTCTTTGGACACATTGTGGAAATTCTTTACAACATTTTGCTTATCCCTGGCATAAAAGTTGCCTATACTTTTCTCGCACCAGCACCCGCCAAGACTAACACCAGCAGCAACCACCTCAAGTGCATCCTGCTCAACACCCGCTCCATCCACAGACACGCCATCGAACTCTGGAACCTCCTCGACACCACAGCTCCTGACGTCGCCTTCCTCACGGAAACCTGGATGAACAACTCCTCAGCGCCCGACATCGCCATCGCCATCCCAGAGGGATACAAGATCATCCGGAGAGATCGCGACATCCAGACTGGAGGAGGCATCGCCATCATCCACAGGGACACCATCCACATCACGGCCAACACCGACGACACCCTGACTACCGCCGAACACCTACACTTCCAGATCCGCACCGACCCGAAGACCACCCTCAGAGGCACCCTGATCTACCGACCCCCGGGACCACGCACACAATTCAGCGAGGACATCGCCGACTTCGTCAGCCCGCATGCCCTCCCCTCCGCTGACTACATCCTCCTGGGGGACCTCAACTTCCACCTGGAGAACAACAACGACCGCAACACCATCACCCTGCTCGACAACCTCGCCAACCTCGGACTCAAGCAGCTGGTGTCCACCCCCACCCACCTCGCCGGACACACACTCAACGCCGTCTTCTCATCCAGCAAAGACATCAACTTCAGCCACGCCACTGGACTACACTGGACGGACCACAGCTGCGTCCACTTCACCTTCAGAAGAACGACGATCCACAACCACCAGCAACAGGTTGCTCGAAGAAGCTGGAACAAGATCACAGCCGACCAGCTCGCCGCTTCCCTGAGCCAGCACCCTCCCGCCAGCTCAGCGAACACCAGCCAGGCCGCCGACAACCTCACGAAGTGGATCAGCAACTGCGCGGACGAACTCGCCCCACTGAGGACCCCGCCCAGCAGACCCGGCAGCAAGAAGGCCCCATGGTTCACCAACGAACTCAAGAGCTCCAAGAAGAACTGCTGAGCCCTCGAGAAAGCCTGGAGAAGGGAGCCAACACCGGACAACATGACCACCCTCAAGCTTGCCACCCGGAAGCACCACCAACTGATCCGCGCCACCAAGAAAACTGCATTCAAAGACCGGCTGGACAACAACGCACACAACTGCAAGGAACTCTTCAACATCGTGAAAGAGCTCTCCAACCCCAACGCCGAAAACAACAACATCACCCCATCGCAAGACCTCTGCAACTCCCTCGCCTCCTACTTCCACAACAAGATCGCGGACATACACAACAGCTTCAGCCCTCAACCGACGCACGCCACGACCGAACCACCGCCCCCCACCACCACCCTCCGCGCCTGGACTACGATCAGCACCGAAGACACCGTCCGCATGATGAACTCCATCCACTCCGGATCTCCGACCGACCCCTGCCCTCACCACGTCTTCAACAAGGCCGACACTGTCATCGCACCCCACCTGCGGGACATCATCAACACCTCCTTCGACACCGCCACCTTCCCGGAGAGCTGGAAGCACGCCGAACTCAGCGCCCTACTAAAGAAACCAACAGCGGACCCCACCGAACTCAAGAATTACCGCCCCATCTCGCTCCTCCCGTTTCCAGCCAAAGTCATCGAGAAGACCGTCAACAAACAGCTGGCCGCCTTCCTCGAGACGAATGGATCCCTCGACCCTTCACAGTCTGGCTTCCGAGCCAACCACAGCACCGAGACCGCCCTCATCGCTGCCACCGATGACATCCGAGCCCTGATGGACAACGGAGAAACAGCGGCCCTCATCCTTCTAGACCTCTCCGCGGCATTCAACACTGTTTGCCACCGCACCCTAGTGCAGCGCCTCAGCAACGTCGGAATCCAGGAGAAGGCACTGGAATGGATCATCTCCTTCCTCGACGGAAGAACACACTTGTACCACCGTACAAGTCAGAGGCCACCAAAGTCATCTGCGGCGTCCCTCAAGGATCCTCACTGAGCCCCACCCTCTTCAACGTCTACATGAGTCCCCTCGCGGCCATCGCACGCCAACACAACCTCAACATCATCTCCTACGCTGACGACACCCAGCTGATCCTTTCCCTGACCAACGACCCCGCCGCCGCCAGAGCCAACCTTCACAAAGGGATGAAAGACGTAGCCGAGTGGATGACGACCAGCCGCCTGAAACTGAACTCAGACAAGACGGAAGTCCTCATCCTGGGCGCCTCGCCCTCCGCCTGGGACGACTCCTGGTGGCCCCCCGCCCTGGGCACCGCACCCAAACCGACAGACCACGCACGCAACCTGGGCTTCATCCTGGACTCCTCCCTCTCCATGACCAGACAAGTCAACGCCGTCTCCTCGTCATGCTTCAACATCCTGCGCATGCTACGGAAGATCTTTCGGTGGATCCCCACCGAGACCAGGAAGACGGTCACCCAGGCCCTCGTCACCAGCCGACTGGACTACGGCAACGCCCTCTACGCCAGAACCACCGCCAAGCTCCAGAAGAGACTCCAGCGGATCCAGAACACCTCAGCCAGACTCATCCTCGACATCCCACGACACAGCCACATCTCCGGACATCTGAGAGACTTGCATTGGCTCCCCGTCAACAAAAGAATCACCTTCCGTCTCCTCACCCACGCACACAAAGCCCTACACGATCAAGGCCCGAGCTACCTCAACAACCGCATCAACTTCTACGCTCCCAAACGCCATCTACGATCAGCCAGTCACGCCCTCGCCGCCGTCCCCCGCATCCGAAGAACGACAACAGGAGGAAGGTCCTTATCCTACCTGGCCGCCAAGACCTGGAGCTCCCTCCCGTCCGACCTGCGCCTGACCCAAGACCACCTCTCCTTCAGGAAGAAGCTCAAGACCTGGCTGTTCGAGCAGTAGCAGAACACCCCCCCCACCCCCCCAAGCGCCTTGAGACCCTCCGGGTAAGTAGTGCGCTCTATAAATGTCTTTGATTGATTGATTGATATACTTCACAGCAGTCTGACTGTTTGCAGGATAATAGTTGTGTTCTCATGCACCAATTGTGGGCACTCCTAACATTTCACAATCCTAGGAATAATAGTTCCCTGTTCTTAATGTGTATTGTTTGTTTCCAGAGCACGTTCAGTAATCTTGTCTTTATTGCACGGAGCGATCGTTTATATAAAAGGGTAATGTGTTTAGGTCTGTGGCAGATCTGTGGTGAAGGTTTGTAGCAGGTGGTAGTATGCTATCAGAGTATTTTCTAGTTTGTTTGTTTGCACCAGGCCCTCTTGCATCTTGTATCATCCAGCCCTCTCTAGGCTATTTCTTTCTTGCCCATTTTCCAGGATCCCAGCTTCCAAAGGGTCAAGGCCATTAAATGGCGAATTCTTGTGGTTAGGGCATACGTGGGGTTCAGTTCTATGGGCACTAATTCTTACACGGCGTAATAACAAGCACATGTTTAACGTTTTTCAAAACTATAACTGCAGTTAGTAGAACTAGTAGCCTTCAGTCTGAGGCAGGGTCTGCACGTTGCTATTCAAGGAGTTGTGAACCATCCTGATCCTAATTTTCATGTCTTCTTTGGAGAAGGCTGCTTCCACTCTTGCTCTTTGGTTGCAATTGCTCAAAAGGAATATCAGGGTGCCCTTTTGGTTTAATAGTAGGACTTCTACCCTCTGGACTGGGTCCGATTTGCATTTCTTGGAATTTTCATGCATGGAACAGCTGAATAGAAGATGGGTTTTGCCTTTGATTTCTAATTTGTTGCATAAACAGCTTGATGATGCAGTTTTGTCCCAACAGAATGTGCTTCCAAGATGTTTGCCCTTGCCTTCATGAAAAGACAGCAGACTTCTCTGTTCAGAAGAATCTGGTAGTTTTCATTTTTTGACCAGGATAGAAAATGCATGGCTATGGAATGTTCGTCAAATGAGACAGTTTCGTTTTGTCTTTTTTCCTTCAGCGTGATATTTGGCACACTTTGTACACCAGTTTGGACATTAGGGTTCGTGTGGTCAGGATGCCGGCCCAACTGATGTGCTTCATCCTGTAATTTTTCAGTTTTTTGATAATACTTCATAATACTTCAGTCTAGACAAAGCCCACATCTTGCGTCAGACCGAATAATAGAAAGGCATTGGCTAAGATGGATCACAGATAAACACTGGACTCATAAATGATAGGTCAAAGGGTCCAGCCAGACTGAACAAGAGAGCAAAACATTAGGCAGGTTAGCCACAACAAGTACTTATCAGATGGCTGCAGTTCTCAAAATTGTTAATGAATTGTAACCCAAAATTAGGCTGTACCCACCCACTACAATGGGATTCATCAAAAGGGATCGAATATTTAACGTGAAAACCTGTCTGTTATCCAGTTTTTGCTCGACCCACTTTTAGTCTCAACATTTTTTAATCTACCTTTCGTGTAACAAAGTGCCAATTATCCTTCACAAGTATATTATTGGGAGAAAAACGTATCAATTTGTTCAACTAAATGTTGCGATTATTGTGGCCCCACTTTGTTGTATGGAACCGCAACAAATTGTAATGCACCTAGCAATGAAAAGATAATATTGTATCAAATGGTCGGACATTTGCACCAATTTTTGTAAATAGATTATTTTGTATTAATATTTATATTAATATTTATAATACAGTGTGCTACGCACCCTCCTTGCGGTCAGTGGTGCCTGGAACACAGGGAATACATCAATGAGTCTCAAGTGTTAGCCATCGTCGAACGATGGGTGTTAACTAGGACAAAATACATTGGCATGAGAATCTAGTAAAGATAAGTAATTCTGCCATCAAGTGGATATAGGGAGATTTTATTCAGACTTTGCAGCTGAATGAAACTGAATAAAACAGAAGGTTCCACAGCGCAGGCGCATGAATGCTCTAAATACAGCATTCGATTGACGGTTTGCGTGAACTTGCTGGCTAGTTGAATCAACCAAATCAGGGAAATTATTTCCATTTGCTGATTCTCTTTGATAAACCACATCAGAATGGTAAAAAAAAACTGTGGACTACAATACAACTAGAAGAAAACTACCAGTGACATACCAAATCCCTTAAACGTAAACAAGGAAATCATGCATGTCACCACACATTCTACAAAGACTGTGGTGCAAGTCTGGATATGGCATTAGATGAGCATAAGTGGCAAAGCAGATTAGGGAAATACCATCAGTTAATACAATGGGGTAAGCGATACAAACATATTTTCTCGTAATCAGATTTGAGAAGTTGCCTCCTCTGCAGGCAGGCCACGCCTGCTCAACAACATTGCCACCAGATATCTTCTGCTATGTGGCCCAGTGTTTGAAAATGTTCAAATAGAGGTGTCCCTGTAACCACACACTTGATACAGCTCCTATGTTGCAAAATGCAGTTCTTCACCACTTGTGTAGTTTGTCCCATATAAATGGAGCTGCATGGACACCAAATTGCATAAATACAATTTCTGGAGTTACAGTTGGTTCAACTACTGTATTTACAGGCTAAATAATTTCCATATTTATAATGCCCCACCAATAGTGGTAATCCCCATTGTGTTTGTACATTTCTTGTAACTGGTCTAGGTAAGGCAGCTCTCACTATATTGTATTTCAGGGGGATCCCATTCTTAAAAGAAAAAAAAGATTTTCGCTAACGGATAGATGGTGTTTTGAAATAATCTTTACTATCTCATTGCTCACTGTGCTAAAGGTGTTTGCACAAAGTATCCACTCAATCTCCCCTTCCCCCGTGTGTGGTTCAAGGTGTTCCTGTCTAGGATTGTACCATGCTCTCTTGCGGGTTAAACAACCTTTATCATGCAGTACAATTACGACACATATGTCTTTACCATGCATACCTTTGACAATGTGTGTGCATTTACCCGCATGGCTTTACCATATAGATATATATATATATATATATATATATATATATATATATACGCTGAAAAAACCATAGGTTTCAGGGTTGTTATAGTTAGCTGGACATTTCACTCACACAAAACCATTGAAATTCCTCCTTTATAGTTAGTTCTGCTAACTATAACTCACGCGCCCACAATCCACTGCTGATGATGTCACATATTACATCAGGCATGACATGGTCAGTGACATCACTGATGACATCACTGATGACATCTCAAATGACATCACGGATGACATCACTGATGACATCATCCAGTGAATGTGGTTTGGTTCATTATTTAAATATGTATTATATATGTAGCAATCTGCATTGAAGAATGAGTGGATGTATAAATATAAATACCTGGAGGGAGGATTTAGTAGCAGTGTGATTGTTTACTTGACTAATTTATAGTGTCTCACTAAATATATTGGATAGTGACTGAACTGTGTGAATATCTGTATCACCTTGTCAGTTGATGTGTAAACTGCTGCACCAGTTGGTTACTAGCTATGTGAAAGTCTATATTAGTTATTGATGAGTTAACTGAGTATTTGTATGGGAGAGTGAAGATGTGTGTGGTTCGGTGGGGGGTGTTTGACTGCCCAAAGATGTGTAAATAGTTGATTGAGTAGGTATATGAGGTTAAGACTACATGTTATAATAGTTGTTTATTGGTGTGTCAATGGATTCAAATATGGTACTCTGTATTTTACAGTGAGTGATGAAAGGTTATACTAGTGTATGATGAGGTGTATCTGATTGTCACGTGGATTATGTCATCAGTGATGTCATTTGAGATGTCATCAGTGATGTCATCTTTTTTTATTTTTTTATTGCATCTCATGGATCAGAAGATACACATTATAACAAAAAGGGATTTGACACAAGAAGAAGGATACAGAATAAAAATCACTTTTGGTACAAAATTCATACGTATAAATATGAACACAAAAGCCAAATAACAAAATCCGATGTTACAGATAATAACAACAATTAGGACACTTACAAGATTCCACTTACAAAAAGGAGTCCCAAATTTTCTCAAATTTCATTAACGATTTTATGCCTCTTTGTTTAGCCAAAGCAGATTCCATCACATAAATTTTGTTAAGAAGAGACCACCATTCCATAATATGTGGAGGAATGGGAGAAATCCATGCACGGGCGATTATTAGCTTGGCACATGACAACATAATCGTAATTAAGGTTTGTTGGGGCAAATTAACAGAGCAAATATCCAGTAAGATTAAAGATGCCGTGAGAGACAGGGGACATGTTAATTTTTGTTTCATTACTTTGTCTAAGGCCGTCCAAAATTCAGATAGCTTAGGACACGAAAATAACATATGTTCCAAGTTCGCTGCGGCCAAAGCGCACTTGGGGCATTCAGTTCGTTCAGTATATAAGAAATTTATTGACCATTTTGAGATCTTTTCAGGAGTGTGATACAACATACAAGTAGTTTTAAATTGCTGAAGCCTCAAGCTAGAAGAGGAAGTGTAGCTGTTGCTATTCTGAAGAGATTGACTAATCATAATCGGGGTAATAGTCCCCAACATTTGGCTCCACTTTACCGCTAGCTTGGAGCAATCAGCTACCTTAAACCTTCCTGATCTTTTATATCCAATGCTAATTAAAGATTTATTAAAGATTTATACTTTTCAGAATACAGATAATCCCAAATATCTGAGTCCGATAACTCAAAAAGTTTCATTTTCCGAATAAAAAAATCATACATCTGTATATATTTAAACCTCATTAACCACATCGCTGCTGTGCATTTTCCCCTCCTGTGCTGACCCATGGTGAACTCCATTGTTCATGACGAGCTCAGCTCGTCATCAGCACAGCTCCACTGTGCTTCATGATGAGCTGAGCTCGTCATGAGCATATAATATTATTATATATAACCTTTAGTGACTCAAAACTCAAGAAACCCTGAGCCCCATATAAGTCCCCAAGTTTTTTATTCCACATATGCCCCAACTATTAGTTCCCCCATCATTAAAAATTCCAGGAAGACCAGGATTCCCCCATTTTATTTTTGATATTTAAAGACCTTTATTTGTCAAGACAGCTTTGCACATAGCACTCAGCCTACAACCCTCAGGGGGCAGGCAGCAGTAGATGGTGACATGAGGAGATATTGGCAAGTTGACACAGCCATTCAGCCGACAACCCTGGGGTCCGGCGGCATAGTATATGAAGAAGAACAGGAAGTCATTTCATTATACACAGCACAGTAAACAGTTAGGTCTGTAGACTTTGTATTTTTTGGTAAACTAGAAATATCAATTTCAATGTATCTCTGACGCTTGCCCCTTATGAGCGACTGTCCACGTCTACACTGGGAATCAAGTGGTAGTTAATTCTATCAGGTACTCTGTGGACAGGTAGTGGAGGAAGCGATGAATCTGTACGTGAGATGTCACTGTGTCGTAAGTAGGTGTGTGATGGAATAGCTCACTAAGGCAGTGGGATAAACTCATGTGGTTGGCGGCGCCAGGCCGTAACTGTTGTTGCCAAGACCGAGGTGTCCGATGACCTGTGGTGTGCGTAACCACCTGACGACAGTGACGTAGATGTTATTGTCTGAGGTGAGAGACAGTGCCCAGGCTCGGCCGTTTGGCTCTGGGAGGCGCCTGTCCCAGCCGTGGCCCTCGGCGCAGGTGTGCAAAAGGGTGCGGCATGCCGCTACAGTAGGGGTGCGCTACGGCAACAGGCACATGGCGGTCCTGAGCTCCGCCACGGCGTACATGGTGTCGTCTTCAACTGCAATAAAAGGCCTGGTCAGAGAACATGACCAACGAATCGGGTGAACTCATGAACAAATGCAATGGAGGGATAACAAAATAAGAGGGGAATAAAGGAGTGATGGCGCCTATCAGAGCAGTGAGGGCGATGGGGTGTTATTGCAGTCGCAGTGGGGGGGGTCAGTGGTCCTGGGGCGGGATGTGACAGGTCAGTCAGATGGGCGTGAGGGGGGTCCAGGCCGGGGTCATCGGGTGCTAGCCCCAAAGTATAGCCAGGGCTATGGTTGCCCTCTAAGGGGGCATCAACAGGGTCAGACTTGTGGAAAATGTGCCAAGGCAGAGAGGAAAAATCAATCCGCCGTCAGTGGCGGAGCTTGTGGCGCAAGGAAGCATGAGTTAGAGCACGAATGCAGGTGTGGCGCGGCGCAGGCAAGACCAGGATTGCCCCATACTAAGAGTTTAGGATGATAAAAGGAAGTGTGACAAAAAACCAAAATATTGCGCCAGATTTTGACTAAGTCCTTAACCGTCTTAAATTTCACTCTTTTAAAATAATTAGGGTCGTTAGTCCTTAACAAAAATAAATTAGAGTCTGTGTTTAGCATAAAGATAACAAAAAAATTCCAGGAAGACCAGGATTCCCCCATTTTTTTTTTTATATTTAAAGACCTTTATTTGTCAAGACAGCTTTGTACATAGCACTCAGCCAGGTAATCAATTGGGGAGGGGAGAAAGAGATAGGATCCTTTCAAACTCCTGTTAAATTGCTTTTCATCAATGGGGGAAAGGATCACTTGTCCTGCGAAAAACTTAGGTCTGCAGGTTGGTAACTGGGTGTCTCCCAATAAAATGACCCTCATACACATGTGTTTTTTGGCTTGCTTACGTTAGCGGTATATGAGGTGTCCCCGCTTATATCACACGTGCGTGCGTAATCACTGGGTCAGTTCATTCGTGTGCACCCTCCACCAGGAGGTTTTACCTTAAGTTTTAAGGCAGTAGTGATCGTGGAAATGGAGTGATCAAGGTGGTGATGAGTGATTTGATAAAAAAGTCTGGATTCTCAGAACTAGGAAGTTTATTGAATCTGGATTCCAGCTTTTATTAAAAGAAAGTTCGTGCTGCTATGGAATCTGTTTATGAATTCAAGCGCACTTAAGGGTCTAATAAAATGGTCGACATGTTTCAGCTGTGATAGACTATTGGTCAGATAGCTTTTTTCAGGACCAGGGAGTGAAAGTGGTGAATTAAGTGAAAGAATAGGTAAATTATGACCTGATTCTTGAGGTGATGAGAGGTCTCATTGTACCTGTAAAAAGAAAGCACACAACAAAAAGGGCAGATGGGGAGACAAGAGGGGGGGGGGGGGTTAAAGGAAATGGATAAAGTACAAATTTGTACACATTCAAAACCAAATGATTTTGAATAAAGTAACTGTAAAATGGCAATACTTCGCACAGAATCACTCTCATATCAGGCGTCAACTCACCCATTATCATATCTAAAAACGGCGTGGGGTGACTGTGCTATACTGTTTTGTGGTGCTCTTAGTTCTTGCCGGGTATTGGTGTATATACATAGCTCTCATTCGGTGATATGGCATGCTGGTAGCTCGGCACTGAGGTGCTACTAATGTGACATTGTCAAAGGTTTATTGGTGCCGTTCGTGGTTACGACATCATTTTCACGCGGTATTTGGCGTTTTCGTTATAGCTTGGTAGTCATGGGTTGGGCGTAGGTGACTATGCTAAATACCGGATTGTGCCTACCTCTTGGTTCAAAGCTATTAGCTTCATCAGGGGAGGGAGGTTTTTGAACTGGACGGTAGCGCTAGAAGGAGGGAAATAATTGTTAGTATGGATCGGTTTTACTTGCGCTTTGCGTCTGGCGAAGAGTCGAAGCTTCCGTCTTCTACCTTTTGCAGTCGCGTCCTCGCTCGCAGCATGTGCTGTCTCTGCCTCCGTCCACCCGGAAATGGTGGCGGTAGGCGAGGCGGATGTTTTTAAGGGCGGAGGTATAGAGATAGAGGAAATACTCGGTATGGCGATAGTTATTACAAATCCCAAAGGTGGTTTCTAAGTGGTTTTTTGCCAATTATAAATTGTTATTAATAATGGTATGTGTGTTTTTTAAAAAAATATTGGGGAAGTTGTAGAGCCTATGGTGGCATGTAAGTTGGCAGCCTAAATAAGCTATCGTTTTTTTCAAAATGTCACAAAGTGGTATTATGTAGCTAATAGCTGGTTGATAGACCGGGAATTGAGAGTGGGGTAGTAACCCAGGTTAATGAACTTGAATTTAGTGAAGAGCGAGCCATGGGATAAAGTCATTTAGTTAAGGGCGAGCCATGGGATAGAGTCATTTAGTTCTTGGGTGTCAGTTTTGAGTCTGTGCACCCAGCGTTGTTCCTTTTCGAACAATATTTTTGAGGCATTTCTGTCTATGGTTTCAAGGGTTTCTAAAATGACCCACTGCAGATCTTTGACCGTGTGTCCCAGTTCTTTGAAATGTGTTGACATTTTTGTTGTTGTCCTTTTGCAGTTCACGTTGCTGCGATGTTCATACATCCGTTGTTTGGCCTTGCGACAGGTCATGCCTATGTACTTCATCTGGCATGGACATGTTATCATGTATATCACATGACTCGTATTGCAGTTAGTGTGTCTTTTGAGTTTCCAAAGTAGATCTGGTAGCAACTGTAGATCCTTTGTAGGTTTTGTGGTTTCACAGGCTAGGCAGGTGCCGCAGGGATAATGTCCTGTTATGGGGGTAGTGTTCCATAAGCCCGGTTGTTCTTTTTTCTTTTTTGGTGGGGGTCTAGTATGTACTAGTAGATCTTTGAGGTTCCTGCTTCTTTTGTTTGCAAAACGAGGTTTTGGCCAGTCAAGGTTGTTTGATGTAATTATTTTCCAGTTTCTGTTAATTATCTTTTTCACCTTGTTTGTGACGGGGCTGTAAGTAGTGACGCATGTCATTCTGTTTTCTGGTGTTTTTGGATGTGTTTCTAATAATGCGTCTCTCGGTTGGTTTTGCGCACGTTTCTTGCAAGAAAGGATTATTTTCTTGGGATATTCGCGAACTGACAGTTTTTCACAGAGATCATTCGCTTGGTCCTTGTAGTCACTCTTGATACTGCAGTTTCTTCTGAGGCGAAGAAATTGGCTATAAGGGAGATTTTCCCTTAGGGGTCGCGGGTGGAAGCTTTTGAAAGAGAGTAAGCTGTTTTTCGCTGTTGGCTTGAAAAAAGTTTTGGTATGGAGGGAGTTGTTCTTCACAAAGATGGTTATGTCTAGGAAGTCTAGTGTTCTTTTATTGGCAGTGTACGTGAATTGTAGACAATCATCTTGTTCATTTAGCCATCGATGAAAATAGTTAAGGGTCTGTTCATCTCCTTTCCAGATCAGTATGATATCGTCTATATACCTTTTCCAAAAGGCAATATTTTTCAGGAAAGGGTTGGTTGTGTTTTGGATGAACCTGTTCTCAAAGTGGCTCACGTACAATCCAGCCACGCTGGGGGCAAATGTACTGCCCATCGAAGTCCCATGACGTTGGACAAAGAGGGTGTCTTTGTACATAAAGAAATTCTCCATTAAGGCTAGTCTGCAACATTCTAGCACAAAGTGTCTCGGGGTTTTATGAGACCACTCTATGCTGAAAAGGATATCTTCTAGAATGTTCAGTGTTTTTTGCTGAGGGAGGCTCGTATAGAGGCTCTCTACGTCTAACCCCACTAAGAGCATGGTATCTTCAGAATATTCAAATGATTTGAGTAAATTCAGAAGGTCTCTTGTGTCTTTAAGATATGTCGGGGTTTTCTGGACTAGGGGTCTTAGAAATTGATCAGCAAATTCAGACAGGGGCTCCAGGAGTGAATTGATTCCTGAGACGATTGGTCGTCCTGGGGGTGGTGTCTTCCCTTTGTGAGTCTTGGGGAGGGAGTAGAAGTAAGGTATTGTTGGTGATTTGGTGGTTAGGTAGTCTGCTTCTTTTTTTGATAGCCAGTTGTTAGCCTCAGCTTCCTCAATCATTAGCAATATTGTTCTTTGTAGGCGTGCAGTGGGATCTGAAACAAGAATTTCATAGAATTTTGTATCGGCCAGTAAATCAGTGCATTGTTTGTCATATCCCTCTGGGGTAAGGAGTACTATACCTCCCCCTTTATCTGCCGGTTTGATCACTAGTTCTTTATCATTTCTTAGCTCTGTTAGAGCTATCTGTTCCGCTTTTGTGATGTTTTGAAAAACCTTCTGTGGTTGTTGGTTTAGATCATCAAGTTCTTTCATTATTGCCTGTTCGAAGGTGCAGATTTCGATGGGGACTTGAGAATCCAAGGGACAGAAATTGGATTTATTTCTGAGGGTGGTATCTCCTTCTTGTGGTGGTGGTGCTTCATCTTTGAAGAAAGCTTTCAGTTTGAGAGTGCGACAGAAATTGGCTATTTCACATTTTGTTTTGAAAATATCTGTCTTTGGAGTCGGTACGTATCCAAGACCCTTATTGAGAACATTTATTTGGTCATTTGTAAGGGTTTTGCTGGTCAGGTTGACGATGAGGTCGTTGGATTGGGACCTGTTTTCGCCTTGGTTACGCTCCTGGTCTCGACCTGTCTGGTCTGGTCGGACCAGGTTACTCCTTTTTGTTTTGGTCGACGGTTGTTCCGGCCATTCCCTAAAAAAGGAATCCTTTGTTGAAAATTATGTCCACTTTGTGGCTGCATTTGATGGTTTAGAGGTAGCTGGAAATAAGGATTGGGCCATCCTTGAAACATGGGATTGAATGGATGGAAGGGCATCCCTTGTCCACTGTTCTGGTAGTATGGAGGGCGTCCTGAGGTATTGTAGCCTCTTCTATGGCCTCTTTTGTTACGGAAATTGTTTCTACCTCGATTTGACTGTTCATCTCCGCTTTGGTCTGAACTATCATTGGATGAGGCATTGCTTGAATCCAAATTTGAAGTGTGTTCGTTTGGTTTATAATCCTTACTGCTGTAAGGGTGGATTCTTTCCAGCGAAAAGCGTTTGAGTTCTTTCGCTAGCTTTTGTAATTTTGTTTGGATTAGGTATTCTTGGCTCTCCTTCATCTCTTTGTTGATCTCCTCTAGACGAGTTTTGTAAATGGTTATGTTTATAGTATTGTTTAGTTTTGTCTCAAGGATTTCGATTTTTACAGTCAATTCGTTTGTTAGTCTTGTGGCTGTTTTTATTATTAGGACTAGATAGTCTCTGGTACATTTCCAGGAAATGGCGGACCAGTCTGTCCTGAAAGCAAGATCTTTAAGAAAGATCCGTGGTGCATTCGTTACCCAGAGTCCTCTAGGTGCTGCATTGACCCGAAGGTATTCAGTCATTATAATCCCATGCACGGCCGTGCGTACTTGTTTTTTTTTGGCTTCACTTAGTTCATCCCATTCTGCTGTCGAAGATAGGGTCTGGGTGAGGTCGCCTTCCATGAGTAGTGGTGGTCTGGCAAGTATCTCGTCAAAATCTTCAGAAGTGTAACTGAGTCCGAAGCTGCCCGCCATGATGGATTCTCAAGGCGGGGAGGATTAATTAGAAATTGAAAAATGTATTCAATTCTTTGTTTTGAACTCCCACAGCTGTGCGCTGCTTGAAACAGGTAATCAATTGGGGAGGGGAGAAAGAGATAGGATCCTTTCAAACTCCTGTTAAATTGCTTTTCATCAATGGGGGAAAGGATCACTTGTCCTGCGAAAAACTTAGGTCTGCAGGTTGGTAACTGGGTGTCTCCCAATAAAATGACCCTCATACACGTGTGTTTTTTGGCTTGCTTACGTTAGCAGTATATGAGGTGTCCCCGCTTATATCACACGTGCGTGCGTAATCACTGGGTCAGTTCATTCGTGTGCACCCTCCACCAGGAGGTTTTACCTTAAGTTTTAAGGCAGTAGTGATCGTGGAAATGGAGTGATCAAGGTGGTGATGAGTGATTTGATAAAAAAGTCTGGATTCTCACTACTAGGAAGTTTATTGAATCTGGATTCCAGCTTTTATTAAAAGAAAGTTCGTGCTGCTATGGAATCTGTTTATGAATTCAAGCGCACTTAAGGGTCTAATAAAATGGTCGACATGTTTCAGCTGTGATAGACTATTGGTCAGTTAGCTTTCTTCAGGACCAGGGAGTGAAAGTGGTGAATTAAGTGAAAGAATAGGTAAATTATGACCTGATTCTTGAGGTGATGAGAGGTCTCATTGTACCTGTAAAAAGAAAGCACACAACAAAAAGGGCAGATGGGGAGACAGGGGGGGGGGGGGGGTTAAAGGAAATGGATAAAGTACAAATTTGTACACATTCAAAACCAAATGATTTTGAATAAAGTAACTGTAAAATGGCAATACTTCGCACAGAATCACTCATATCAGGCGTCAACTCACCCATTATCATATCTAAAAACGGCGTGAGGTGACTGTGCTATACTGTTTTGTGGTGCTCTTAGTTCTTGCCGGTTATTGGTGTATATACAAAGCTCTCATTCGGTGATATGGCATGCTGGTAGCTCGGCACTGAGGTGCTACTAATGTGACATTGTCAAGGGTTTATTGGTGCCGTTCGTGGTTACGACATCATTTTCACGCGGTATTTGGCGTGTTCGTTATAGCTTGGTAGTCAGGGGTTGGGCGTAGGTGACTATGCTAAATACCGGATTGTGCCTACCTCTTGGTTCAAAGCTATTAGCTTCATCAGGGGAGGGAGGTTTTTGAACTGGACGGTAGCGCTAGAAGGAGGGAAATAATTGTTAGTATGGATCGGTTTTACTTGCGCTTTGCGTCTGGCGAAGAGTCGAAGCTTCCGTCTTCTACCTTTTGCAGTCGCGTCCTCGCTCGCAGCATGTGCTGTCTCCGCCTCCGTCCACCCGGAAATGGTGGCGGTAGGCGAGGCGGATGTTTTTAAGGGCGGAGGTATAGAGATAGAGGAAATACTCGGTATGGCGATAGTTATTACAAATCCCAAAGGTGGTTTCTAAGTGGTTTTTTGCCAATTATAAATTGTTATTAATAATGGTATGTGTGTTTTTTAAAAAAATATTGGGGAAGTTGTAGAGCCTATGGTGGCATGTAAGTTGGCAGCCTAAATAAGCTATCGGTTTTTTCAAAATGTCACAAAGTGGTATTATGTAGCTAATAGCTGGTTGATAGACCGGGAATTGAGAGTGGGGTAGTAACCCAGGTTAATGAACTTGAATTTAGTGAAGAGCGAGCCATGGGATAAAGTCATTTAGTTAAGGGCGAGCCGTGGGATAGAGTCATTTAGTCCTTGGGTGTCAGTTTTGAGTCTGTGCACCCAGCGTTGTTCCTTTTCGAACAATATTTTTGAGGCATTTCTGTCTATGGTTTCAAGGGTTTCTAAAATGACCCACTGCAGATCTTTGACCGTGTGTCCCAGTTCTTTGAAATGTGTTGACATTTTTGTTGTTGTCCTTTTGCAGTTCACGTTGCTGCGATGTTCATACATCCGTTGTTTGGCCTCTAAGGGGGCATCAACAGGGTCAGACTTGTGGAAAATGTGCCAAGGCAGAGAGGAAAAGTCAGTCCGCCGTCAGTGGCGGAGCTTGTGGCGCATGGAAGCATGAGTTAAAGCACGAATGCAGGTGTAGCGCGGCGCAGGCAAGACCAGGATTGCCCCATACTAAGAGTTTAGGATGATAAAAGGAAGTGTGACAAAAAACCAAAATATTGCGCCAGATTTTGACTAAGTCCTTAACCGTCTTAAATTTCACTCTTTTAAAATAATTAGGGTCGTTAGTCCTTAACAAAAATAAATTAGAGTCTGTGTTTAGCATAAAGATAACAAAATAAGGTTTATTATCAGTACCAATGATAATAAACCTTATAAGTGATGTCATCAGTGATGTCACTGACCATTTCATGAATGATGTAATATGTGACATCATCAGCAGTGGATTGCTTGCACGCGAGTTATAGTTAGCTGAACGAACTATAACAGAGGAATTTCAATGGTTTTGTACGAGTGAAATGTCCAGCTAACTATACCAGCCATGAAACCTATGGTTTTTTCAGTGAATTTCTAAGGTTTTTTAAATGCTAATTCCTAACTATAACATGTCTGAAACCTGTGTTTTTTTCAGCGAATTTCGAAAGGTTTTATAATTGGTAATTTTTAAATGTAATAATAGTTATATGTATTTCTTTATACTGATTTTCTACAGTTTTTTAACTGTTTATTTTTACATATTTTATTTTTTTAATTTACATTATATATATTTAATATAAATGGAAATAAAAATGTTTGTTAAAATATTGAAACTGAATTTTTTTTGTTGAATGTATAAGTGCAGAACTATAAGTGTGTTGGTTAGTTAGGGGACTACATGCATAGTGGATAGGGGTTTGAAGCAGTCCACGTGCTAAGGCCTGGCACAGTGCATGCGTACTTGGGTACTGACTGAATGATTAGAGTACTGCAAGGAGAGTGCCTGGGTGAATTTATGAATGTTTGTCTTTTGGTGCAGTGAATGGATTAGTACATGGTGCTGAATGGGTCACTAGAGGAGTGCAAGAGGAGTGGCAGGGTGTTTCCTGGAAGTGTATGGATACTGACTGGGGAATTGAAGGTGGGAAAGACACGTGTGTGGGTGATTCGAGGACTGCATGCATAGTGTATAGGCGTTTGAAACAGTCCATGTGCTAAGGTTTGGCTCACTACATTAGTACTTGGGTACTGACTGAATGATTAGAGTACTGCAAGGAGAGTGCAGTGGTTAATTTATAAGTGGTTGGCTTTTGGCGCAGTGTATGGATTAGTACATGGTGCTGAAAGGGTCACTGGAGGAGTGCAAGGGGAGTGACACAATGTTTGCTTGATTGTATGTATACTGACTGGGGAATTGAAGGTGTGAAAGACAAGTGTGTAGGTGGTTAGAAGACTGCATGCATAGTGGATAGGGCTTTGAAGCAGTCCATGGGCTAAGGCCTGGCTCACTGCATGAGTGCTTGGGTACTGACTGAATGACTAGAGTACTGCAAGGAGAGTGCCTGGGTGACTTTAAAAGTGTTTGGGTTTTGGCACAGTGAATGGATTAGTACATGGTGCTGAATGGGTCACTAGAGGAGTACAAGGGGAGTGACAGTGTGTTTGCTGGAAGTGTATGGATACTGACTGGGGAATTGAAGGTGTGAAAGACACTTTTGTAGGTGGTTAGAGGACTGCATGCATAGTGGATAGGGGTTTGAAGCAGTCCATGTGCTAAGGCCTGGCTCACTACATTAGTACTTGGGTACTAACTGAATGATTAGAGTACTGCAAGGAGAGTGCCTGGGGGAATTTTGTTAGTTGTTGAGCTTTGGCACAGTAAATGGATTAGTACTTGGTTCTGAGTGGGTCACTAGAGGAGTGCAAGGGGAGTGACAGGGTGTTTGCTGGAAGTGTATGGATACTGACTGGGGAATTGAAGGTTTGAAAGACAAGTGTGTAGGTGGTTAGAGGACTGCATGCATAGTGGAGAGGCGTTTGAAGCAGTCCATGTGCTAAGGCCTGGGTCAGTGCATTAGTACTTGGGTACTGACTGAATGATTAGAGTACTGCAAGGAGAGTGCCTGGGTGAATTTATAAGTGGTTGGGTTTTGGCGCAGTGAATGGATTAGTACATGGTGCTGAATGGGTCCCTACAGGAATGCAAGGGGAGTGACAGGGTGTTTGCTGGAGTGTATGGATACTGACTGGGGAATTGAAGGTGTGAAAGACAAGTGTGTAGGTGGTTAGAGGACTGCATGCATAGTGGATAGGCATTTGAAGCAGTACATGGGCTAAGGCCTGGCTCAGTGCACGAGTACTTGGATAGTGACTGCATGATTAGAATATTGCAAGGAGAGTGCCTGGGTGAATTTATAAGTGTTTGGGTTTTGGTGCAGTTTTTACAATTTTTTCAGATGGGTACTGGTGGTAACTGACTCTGACTAACCAGTCCTAGAGCCAGTGCTATGCTGAAAGACACTTAGAATACAGTTAAAACACCTACATACACTATGCGTTGGGGTACCCCTATGGTTAGAATGACCTCCTCTGTAAGCCGATAGCACATAATAGGGCAGGGGGATTAAAACGAACTCTTAAAACATGCCACAGGGCGCGTTTGCACACTTGTGAAGGGAGGGGGGGCTGAGCTGATGTGTGCAAACACGCCCTGTGGCCGTTTTAATTTGGGGGGGAAAGTCCCCTTGAATCCTGAGTGTCCCTTGGGTCCAACTAGCCCACCAGTTATCTCAGTTAGCGCCACAGAGCTGCGTTGCAAAGAGGCGTAAAAAGTGGCACGGCCTGGACCACCTCTCAGCAACGAAGCACAGTGGCACTTACTGGAAGCAACTGGAGGACTAGTTGGCCCCCAGGGGGCCCTCAGGATTGAAGGCGAATTATTTCCCCATCTTAAAACGCGCCACAGGGCATGTTTGCACACGTCACCTCAGGCCCCATCCCCTCCTTTCACCACTGTGTAAACGTGCCTCGTGGCCGTTTTAATTTAGAAGATTAAGTCCTCTTCAATCCTGAGCGTCCCTAGGGTCTAAATAGCCCACTAGGTACCTCCAGTAAGAACCACAGAGCTGCATTGCAGAGAGGTGTAAAGAACGGCACGGCCTGGACCACCTCTGTGCAACACAGCGCAGTGGCTCTTACTGGAAGCAACTGGTGGACTAGTTGGCCCCCAGGGTCCCTCAGGATTGAAGGGAATTATTTCCCCATCTTAAAACGCGCCATAGGGCATGTTTGCACACGTCACCTCAGGCCCCATCCCCTCCCTTCACCACTGTGTAAACGCTCCCTGTGCCCGTTTTAATTTGGGAGATTAAGTCCCCTTGAATCCTGAGTGTCCCTAGGGTCCAAGTAGCCCACTGGGTACCTCCAGTTGCGTTGCAGAGAGGTGTAAAACAGAGCATGGCCTGTGCCACCTCTCTGAAACACAGCACAGTGGTGCTTACTGGAAGCACCTGGTGGGCTAGTTAGCCCCCAGGGGCCTTCAGTATTGAGGGGTAATTATCCCCCAATTTAAAATGTGCCACAGGGTGTGTTTTCACAAGTCACGTCAGGCCCCATCCTCTCCCTTCACACTGTGTAAACGCACCCCGTTGCCGTTTTAAGTTGGGAGATAAAGTCCTCTTGAATCCTGAGTGTCCCTTGGGTCCAACTAGCAAACTAGCCAACTAGGTACCTCCAGTAAGCGCCACAGAGCTGCGTTGCAGAGAGGTCTAAAAAGCGGCACGGCCTGGGCCACACTGTTCTGAAACACAGTGCAGTGGCGCTTACTGGAAGCACCTGGTGGGCTAGTTGGCCCCCTGGGGCTCTCAGGACTGAAGGGGAATTATTTCCCCTACTTAAAATGCACCACAGGGTGCAACTAGCCCATCAGCTACCTCCACTAAGCACCACAGAGCTGCGTTGCAGAGAGGTTTAAAAAGGGTGTGGCCTCAGAACACCTCTCTGCAACGTAGCCCTCTGGCGCATACTGGAGGTTCCTGGTGGGCTAGTTGGCACCAAAGGACCCCAGTATCCAAGGGGAATTTGTTCCTTATCTGCAAACGTGCCAGGGGGCACGTTTGCAGAGTGATGAAAGGAGGGGGTGTGGCCTCCGGCGAGATGCCGGTATTTTTTTTTAAATGTAAATGTAAATGTAGCCCCCCTTCCTTTTCTATTTTTGTGGCCCTTGGGACCCCATCCTCCAAGGCCTGCCCCCTCATTTTTTTGTTTAAAAATGAAAAATGTGGATGGGGGCCGCGTGGCCCACCTCCCAAGGCCATAATCGGCCCCAGAGACCCCATCCCCCAGGGCATGGCCTTTTAATTTTTACTGTTTTGGTGGGGGCTGCGTTGCCCCCTACTCTGGTGGCCCCGGGGATCCCATCCCCCGGGCCGGCCTTTCTATTTTTTTTTCATTTATTTTCTTTACTTATGGGGAGGGGGCCGCGTGGCCCCCCTCCCGGGCCACTTGTAGCCCCGGGGACCCCATCCCCCAGGGCTGGCCATCTCCGTTGGGGACCGTGGGAGGGTCCCCAAGCCCCCCACGGTCCCTGCCGGCTCCCCGCGTCCCTCTGGAGCCAGCATTGCTTTTCCACATGGGGAGCTGCTAAGATGCAGCTCCTCATGTGGAAATGCAATTTGGTTTGAATTTTGAAAGAGAGAGCAGGTTTCCCAGCTCTCTCTTTCAAAATCCAAACCAAGTTTTCTATGTTAGGGTGGGAGCCGCGAGGCTCCCGCCCTGCCATAGCAAACCACAGTATCCCGGGGATGGGCACCCCGGGACACTGCAGGAGTGACACGCGGTTCTACCGAGGCACAAGATGGTTGCCAACACTTCCTGATTTGGAATGTTGACAGCCAATTAGCATACAGCTCGTGCTCGGCAGGGTGCGCGGATCCTGCGCGGCCATAGATATATATGTGATTTTAATTGTGATTTTCCAATGAACTACTGAACGGATTTACACCATTTAAGCAAAAGGCACAACTCTGAACCAAGGTCTACCTCTCTGCCAAATTTGGTGTAATTCCGTTAAGCAGTTCGGCTGTAGCTGCGACTAAACGTTCCTATTGTAAATTGCATGGGGAAAACAGGTTTTGGGACCCCCCTTTTTTCTTGGCCCCTGCTTGATGAATCACCCCAAGACTTTCAGGATAGGAGCGGACCGGAGCTAGGCATAAGTTTTGAAAAATTCGCAAAGAATCGTCAACCAGCGCCAAAGTTAATCCAAATAGAATGTTGCGGATTTCCTATGGAAAATAGGTCCTAACTATAACTACCTACTGTCGACCGCCAGTCGGTAATATATATACTGAAAAAACAAAAGTTACAGGGACTTTATAGTTAAGAAATAGCAGTATAAAAAAACCTTACAAATTTACTGAAAAAAATACAAAGGTTAAAGGAACGTTATGGTTAGGCTCAGATTGTCCACACACAAAAGCATAGAAATTCAGTAGTTATAGTTACCTGAGCTAACTATAACTTACGCCCCAGGAATTCACTGCTTGTGACTTCACATATTACACCACTCATGACATGGTCAGTGACATCACTAATGATATCACTGATTGGAGATGTCATCAGTGATGTCACTGACCAAGTCATAAGTGATGTAATGGGTCTGTGAACGATTGTGTGAGTGGCTGAATGTGTCTATGAGTGGGTGTGTAATGGCTGTATGGGTCTGTGAGTGAGTGTGTGAGTGACTGTATGGGTCAGTGAGTGGGCGTATGAGTGGCTGAATGGGTCTGTGAGTGGGTGTGTGAGTGGCTGTATGGGTCAGTGAGTGGGCGTATGAGTGACTGTATGGATCTGTAAGTGGTTTTGTGAGTGACTGTATGGGTCAGTGAGTGGGTGTGCAAGTGGTTTTGTGGGTATGTGAGTGGGTGTGTGAGTGATTTTATGAGTGTGTAAATGGGTATGTGAGTGGTTTCTGGATCTCTGGCTGGGTGTGTGAGTATCTGTATGGGTGTGTGAGTAGTTTCTGGGTTCTGAGTGTGTGTGTGAGTGAGAGTGTAGTGAGTGGGTGTATGAGCAGGTGTGTAAGTGGCTGTGTGGGTGTCTGAGTGGTGTCTGAGTGGTTGTATGGGTGTGTGAGTGTGTATGTAAGTGGGTTTGCTGTATGGGCGTGAGTGGGTGTGTGAGTGTCTGTGTGAGTGTCTCTCTGGGTGTGTGAGTGTCTGGGTGCATCTGTGAGGGGAAACATCCTTAACCACGATGTATAAACAATGACTTCCCGGAACAACGAAGAGTGAACAACGAAGAGGGCTGAACCACGAAGGTAACATCCATGAACGACGGAACAACGAAGGATGCAACCATGACTTTTAGAACACCGGAGCATGCTAGGAAAACGTTTAAAAGGGTAGATAGACGGTGTGGGGGGACTCCCCCCACAAATACGATTAAAAAAATATATAAAGATAGAACTATACGTAAAGATTAAAAACAAAATAGTTGAAAAAAAACAGCAAAGGTTGTTGAAGAAATTAGTTTACATTAAAATTACCGGTTTATGACAGGAGATGGCAGTGTTGCTTTGATTTAAACAGCATGGCATTAAATCTAATTTTTTCGTGGTTTACGGAGTAGTGGTTTAAAATGCAGTGGTTAAGTAATGGTCGTGGTTTAGCCTTCGTTGTTCCAGAAGTCGTGGTTCAGGCAGTAGTCGTTAAGTCATATAATCATCTGTGAGTGAGTGTGAGAGTGTCTGAGTGGGTCTGTTAGTGGGTGTGTGTGAGTGAGTGAGTGGGTCTGTGAGTGGGTATGAGCGTGTCTTAGTGGGTCTGGGAGTGGGTTTGTGATTGAGTGTGTGGGTGGGGGTATGAGTGTCTCAATGGGTCTGGGAATGGGCGCGAGTGTGTCTGAGTGGGTCTGTGAGTTGGTGTGTCAGTGTATGAATGGCTATGTGAGTGGGTGAATGAGTTTCTCAATGGGTCTGTGAGTGGGTGTGTGAGTTTCTGAGTGTGTCTGTGAGTAATGCGTGAGTGTTTCAGTGGGTCTGTGAATGGATGTATGAGTGTCTGGTGGGTCTGACAGTGGAAGGGAAAGTGTCTGAGTGGGTGTCTGAGTGGGTTTGTGAATGTCTGAGTGGGTCTGTGAGTGGGAGTAGGAGTTTCTGAGTGGGTCTGTTAGTGGGTGTGTGATTGTCTAAGTGGGTCTGTGAGTGGGTGTGAGAGTGTTGGAGTGGGTCTGTCAGTGAGTGTGTGACTGATCAGGTCTGTGAGTGGGTGTGAGAGTTTCTGAGTGGGTTTGTGAGTGGGTGTATGAGTGTCTCAGTGTGTTTATGAATGCATATCATTTTTTCTAGGTTTACACCCACGTTAGTAGATCTGCCTTGACTTTATATCGGATTCGCGCTGAGCATCGCAGCGGATCCATGAATTTTCGCATGTGGAAATAAAATAATTACAGGGCATTTTATAGCTCATCAGACCCCGATATTGCAAGCTTGGGGTCAAGATATCTTTACCATAGTCCATTCTATTGCATTTGATGTGAATTTTCTCAGCCCAGGACTGTTCCCCTTTATCTATGATGGCAGTCGCAACTTTCTACTTAGATTCTGACCAGCCAATCACGGGCCCTTGGGGAGCACCACCTCTCCGGGGCTTATTATTGTGTTACGGGGGGCCGCGAACCCACACGTGCCCTGGTGGGCTTATTGAAGAGAAATCGGGGAGGCGCTATGTGTACCTCCCATGCTTTGGGGGCCACCACCTACCCAGGGCAAGCTTAATAGTAATGGGGTCCTCATGGACCTCCCTGGATCCCTGGGGACCACCACCTCCGCAGGACAAAATAGCATTTTACAAGTAGGAGGGGGCCACGCGGCCTTCCTCCTGGGCCATACACGGCCCCAGGGACCACCACCTCTCTGATGCCAACCCGTGCTCACAGAAGGAAGGGGGTACGAAGCCCCTCCCTCCTGGAGCCACTTATGGCCTTGGGCACTGCCTCCCCCAGGGCTGGCTCCTGCTATGTCCCAGGGTGCTCACCCCGGGACTAGGCTGATAGCTGTAACTTGGCGGGAGCTTTGACAGCTCCCACCAAGTCAGAGTAAACATTCCTCTTCCAGCAAGCAGGAGCTGACAAAATGCTCTCACTTGCTGGAATCAGACAAAAGACTAACTCCTGCATGGAGGGAGGTACCTTTCCGCAGCTCCCTCCATGCAGCTGCAATGCTGGCTCCCGCAGGAGGCAGGAAGCTGGCAGGGACTGTAGTGGCCTTGAGGGGTAAAAGAGGAGCAAGAAGCAAAATATAGGTGAGAAACAAGAAGAAAGAAGCTTATTAAAGGTCAGCAATGAGTAAAAAGAGGAAAAATAAAGTTCAGAAACGAACAGCAAGCGGCAGAACAAAGATGAGAAATGAGCAGAAAAAGGCAACATAAAGGGTAGCAAAAAAAGTAGGGCTGGGCGGAGCTCACGGAGTTGTACTCCTTGGAATTCTGTGAAGTGACATAAAAACTCAGCCTGATTCTGCAGTGCTCTCATCGAATGCGAAGTTCCTGTATTGCAGCTCATAAAGAAGCCATAAAAATCATCACTTTATATTCAAGAGAGGCAATCAGAGAGATAAACTAAGTTTACAGCCTTTGGACTCAGTCACTTCTCCCTGTATTGTTCTGCTCAATCCCTGCTCAACTTAAAAATAATAATTAGAGTCACATTATAGTCATTTGTATTTTGTATAATGCCAGCAAGGAAGATAATACCAATGAGGCATAGAAAAATGCCAACTGTGGGGGTAATGCAACGAAGGGTAAAACAAGCAAATGGTCTGGACCACAAAAGCAAAGCAGTCACAGCGGACTCCGCCCACCTGCACTTCGACCCCATTTAAGCAAATGATCAAACGGGAGCGAAGCGAACGGGCGCAGCGGGCCAGCGCGCCAAAGGCAAGCCCGTCTGTGCCCGTCCGTGACCGACCGGGACCAGGGGCAGTTACCCCTGTTGAAATGACCCCCCGGAAGCAATACAGCTCTATGTAGCTTAGGAATCTCTGCCCACCTATCGCCAAGGTGTGTCAGCATAGCATGAATGTGAACAACGGGGACAGAAAATGCGTGCACTGCTCTTTCACTGCTATACGCCAAATCAGATCAAGGTGTAGGAATAGGATACTAAATCTTGCCCTGATCAATTGCCGCTCCTTAGGGAAACACAGGATGGAAGTCCACGACTACCTGACGGACAGCCAGGTGGATGCCCTTTTCCTCACTGAAACATGGCTGAATGCCGCGTCAGCACCGGATGTGCTGGCGGCCCTTCCACCGGGCTATGATATTCAGAGAATAGACAGAAAGAAGGGGAGAGGGGAGGAATTGCTATAATGCATAAGCACGGCCTGGCCTGCACCTCAGAGGAGGCGAACATTGTGGACAGCGAGACTGGGTTTTTCGCAATCTCAGCCTCACATGATTACAGCCTCGAGGGACTCCTGGCTTACCGCCCCCCCGGGCCGGGAGCCAGGTTTGCAACCCAGCTGATGGAGAATATCACTCAATCAGTGTTAATACACAAGAGGTTTCTTTTGCTAGGTGACTTGAACTTTCACTTTGACGATCCCCTGAATACAGAAGCCCAAGAGGTTAGACAGGAACTGGAAGGCATGCAGCTGTTATTAAAGTCAGAAATGTCCACCCACTGCCACGGCCATCTTCTAGATCCCATCTTTGCTAACTGGGATGCGCTGATGGTAGCATCTCCAACCCCCGTGATATGGTCAGAGCACTCTTTAGTCACTCTCAGGGTTACGGTCCCTGAAAATGGAGTACAGACTGGAACCAACACTTCCAATACCTCTAATAAACGTAGGAAATGGGCTAAGTTCTCAGCAGAGACATTTAATAAAGAGATAATGATGGGAGGCCGCCTTGAGGGCAGGGAAATTGAATCTGCTTGTGAGGCAATGGATTTGCGTATCCAAAAGGCACTAGACCACACGGCGCCTTGGACGCGGAACCTGCCGGCAAGGAAATCCAAGTCCGCCCCATGGTTTAATAAGGACCTGCGGGAGAGAAAAGCAGAATGCAAATGCTTGGAGAAGAAATGGCGGAAATGCTTCTCTGAGATAGAGAGAGGTGAATACAAGAAAGGTTTGAGGGATTACCACGACCTGATACGGAAAACCCGCAAAAGCTACTACTGCACTAGAATTAGCGATGCTGAAAACTCTATGAAGGAAATGTTCCTAGTGTACAGGGAATTGTCCGATCTTGCCCAAACAGCTACCCCTATGACTGGTTCTGTTACTTCGTGCAACAAGGTAGCACAATGTTTTGCTGGTAAAGTTGAAAAAATCTTTCCGGCTTTCCCGGAGGCAGCTAGGGTCGGGGAGGGGAGGTTGGAAACCCCCACAACCACGCTGGACAAGAACTGTATCACGAAATTTCAGGTGCCCTCGTGGGAAATCCTATGCCATATCGCAGGAAGTATTAAGTCAGGCTCTCCTAGCGACCCTGCCACCCCAAAAATACTTCATGGCAGCATAGATACTTTGGAGCCTTACATAAGGCACCTACTCGCGCTATCCTTTGAATCTGGGCAGGTACCTATGACATGGAAGAAAGCAGTGGTCCTTCCTCTGAGGAAGAAACCCAACATCAGTAGGGATAAGCTAGAGAACCTAAGACCGATCTCGCTACTCCCATACTTCCCTAAGATCGCGGAGAAAGCCGTTAATAAACAACTCTCTGCTCACATTGAGTCCAACGAACTCCTCCACCCCTCACAATTGGGCTTCCGTGCTCTTCACTCTACGGAGTCAGCTCTGTTATCCTCCACAGAAGTTCTACGTAGACATGCCGACGAGGGACAGACAGCGGCGCTGATTCTTCTTGACCTCAGCGCCGCTTTCGACACTGTAGAGCATCACACTGTGCTACGGTGTCTGAAAAAGGGAGGAGTGGTGGGTAAAGCTTGGGAATGGCTGGAATCATTCCTTACCAACCGTAGCTTCCAGGTCGCTCAGGGACCTTTCCGGTCTAAAGAAATAAAATTGAAACAGGGAGTGCCACAAGGCTCCAGTCTCAGCCCCACCCTATTTAATCTATATGTGGCACCCGTGGGAAGTATCACAGACAGTTTTGGGGTTGAGATAGTGTCATACGCAGATGACACACAACTGATTGTGACCCTGACACAGCCAAAGTAGCAATGTGCAGCAAATTTCTCGCTATGCATGCTGGAGCTTACCAAATGGATGGCCAACAACTGGCTCCAATTAAACGGAAACAAGACAGAGGTGCTGATTGTGGGCAAGTCGCCATCAGTTTGGACCTCGGCCTGGTGGCCGGATGAGCTGGGAGCTCTATCCGAACCCAGCAATCCAGTCAAGAACTTAGGAATCTGGGTAGACAACAAAATATCCTTTGATCACCAGACAAAACAAGTGGGGGGCACTTGTTTTGGTATGCTACGGGTCTTAAGGAAAACACTGGACCTTCTGCCTGTGCCGACAAGACAATCCGTGGTCCAGGCTGGACTACGGAAATGTCTTATACTTAGATGTCAGTGAAAAATGCTTGCAACGATTACAGCGCATACAAAATGCGGCGGCCCGTTTGATCCTACAACTACCTAGAAAAGCGTCAGCAAAAAAAGCATTGAGAACCCTACACTGGCTGCCGGTCAGAGAACGGGTGACGTTCAAGGCCCTCCTTGTAGGGCATCGCATCCTCCATGGAAAAGGCCCTAAGTACCTGCATAGTCTCCTCAAACGTTACGAGCCCACTCGCCAGTTAAGATCTGGTGGCACGGGGCAGGTTCAGGTCCCTAAGTTCAAAAGAGTGCGAATGGGTGGACTGTCCTTTAGAGTCCAGACCGCCATTCAGTGGAACAAACTGCCAATGAGATTGAGATTGGAGACGTCAGAGCCCGCATTTCGAAGAGAGCTCAAAACAATTCTGTTCCCCAAAGCCTAAGACTCATACCTTAGAAAGACTCTACTTATGCTGGATGTAAGCTATAGCTGAAGCGGCAACAGTTCAATAGCGCGGGGACACACTTGCTAGTGTAACCATGTGCTTTACAAGCTGTATAAGATAAATAAATTCTGAATGTCTGCTGTTGTAGTCTACTCTTCAGTCGGCGGCTTCTATGTGCGAGTACAGCCCTCACCTCAACCCACCTTCTACCCTCTGCACCACCCCCCCCCAGCCTAGGCTTCTAGTAACATCATGGCAACAGGCCCCCCACCCCACACACCAGCATCCATCCTGCAAATTACAGACTAGACACCAATGTTAGATTGGGAAAAGCTGCGCAGGTTTATTACATACAACATTATGTAATCATAGTGGGTTAGCTTACGGGCGATCCAAGGGCAGGCCGCATTCTCGCCACCTGCCCGCCTGATGAGCCAGGCAGCACCGTGGCGAACCACCTATGTGCTGCACCTTATGGTAATGGTTATACTCACGCCCCTTGCGGGGCAGAGCGTAGCTAGGCAAGCCCCCGGTTGCACAGGCCCACAACCGCCCGAAGGACTACTGGGGCGCCGACACAGGTTCCAGGAACCTCCCATGACGCCCCTGGTATTAGGCTCTGGCACCCCTATGTGCCCGCTGAGGTACAGTGCTGCACCTCACTGCTTCCGGATCGCCCTGTAACTCCGCCACAGCCCGGGCGGCGGCAACCGTCGCCGGCCGGGCCCCCCACTACCTAGTTTTCTGCAACCCTTCAACTGCAATGCCTCCTGCAGGTCAAGGAGGAAAAGGTCCATCCCTATGGTTGTAAGGTGAACCCTGTCAGCCTCAAAGTAGCCCCTGATCCTATCCTGGATCATTTCATGCCTGACGAATCCTAATCCTCTTTGTTCTGTGAACTTGCGCATCGCGCTGTTGACTCTTCTTCTAGACCTTTCTACTGCCTCACAGGAACTAGCACCTCGCCACGCTCTATGTGGCACAATCTCTGACCACCATACCTCGCATTGCCCCATGCGTCTACAGACCTCACCCAGATCATTTTTCATTTTTTGGAGTAAAACAGTCCTTCCTAACTCCGTGAGGTCGTTGCCTCTCAGGTGAATCACAAGGTGGTTGGGAGGGGCTCTGCATGAGGCTAGAGATTGTCCAAGTTTATTCATGATGCTGTTCCAGCGCATGCCTGGAAAGCCTAACCACACAAACTCTGTGTTTGAAAATCCACGTGTCCAGTTCCTGATCGCAGCCCACCGTGCTAACCTTGAGATGGTAGAGTGCCCCATGACTCACACTCTCGATCCTGCTAAGGAAAAAGGACACGATTCAAACTTTGTTTATTAATCACTACAGTAGGATTATTACTACACATCAGAATTCACAGCACACAAAACTGCAACGGTGGAGCACCAAACACTGCACGCTAAAAACAGCCATTGCCTCAAGGGCGGATATACCGCCTGTAACATAGGGAATCCCAGCGCCCCACTTTTTGCACGCTTGCTGGCTACATGCCTGCTTTGAAAGCCGCGGTGGCAGCACCTATCCTGAACGAGTGACTGGAGAACTTTCTGCCCTGGCTAAGGAAGCCTGCTCTAGATAAACATGCAACCATGATTTTTTCCATCTAATACTTGGTGAGTGGGCCGAGGTCTGCGTGGATGAGGAGGTACCCGAGCGCTGATGGACGCAGCGCGATATAGGCCCTGACTAGCACGACAGGGCAGTATTTAGGGTCCACCAGCGGTGATAACTCAATAACTACGCCTTTGCCAGCCTGATCTGTCTTGGACCTACTGAGGTGTATGGTTAAACTGCAGTCCAAGCTGACGTCTGCTACACCCAAAGCATCCCTTGAACTGTCACATTTGGAGCGTGCCACCAGCTCGCTGATGCGGAAAGCCCCAAAAAACGCTAGGCAAAATGCCGCTGAAAAGAGGGAAGCCTCAAAAGGAGAATGAGTTACAGAGCCTAGCATGTCCAGCATGGCTTGGAGAATGGGAAAATCGATAGGAGATCTGTTGTCCGGGACCCTAGGCTCCTCCCTTAACCAGCCTTTCAGTGCTGCCCTGATAACGAAGGACTTAGCTGGGTCCTGGCCACCCCTCAGCCTAGCATCGTGACTGACTGCAGCCAGGTGGCCACAGGCCCAGGAGTGAGATTTTCCTTGTCTCTTAGCCCATACTACGAAAGTGTGCACTCTCTTCCAGAGGTACCCCCTGTAGGCCAAGATCCTCCACTGCTTTGTTAAACGCAGACAGGTGGCTCCCATAGCGCTTTCTCGTACCTGGGGCCAAGGATCTCTCCCCCATAGTTCTCAACTCCTGCTCCACTCCAAGATGCGCCAGAGTGTTGGTGGGAAGGTGGTCATCGCTGCTCTCGCCCGCGGCCAGGCCGCCCTGAAACGATCCCACTGGAAACGAGAGAGAGCATCAACCGCCACATTTTTGACACCTGCAATATGTCTGGCCATAAACTCAATGTTGCAGCACAGGCACCCTCTGGCAAGCTCCCTCAGCAAGCATAGTACCAACGGGCTTCTAGCTGTTTGCCCGTTTACT